>NC_061509.1:278134380-278177945 GCF_022539505.1 Lolium rigidum
TTTCTAGTGATTCGTTGGTAGTAGTATATAAAAAATCTAAGGTTTACCAATATTTCGACGAATCACTTAATATGTATCTTGATCAATCTCTAGATATAACTTCTACCTTAGGTTACTTTTGCATTTCTCATATATCTAGGCAAGACATTTGGAATGCAAATGAGTTAGCACAACAAGCATCTGACTACCATGTTAATCGTGGCGTTTTCATATATCTCATAAGAGGATGTTTGCTCTTGTTGTCATAGGTAAGACCGAATTAAATCACATTGATTCGGTCATTAATGAAGGATCTAGTGCAGGTAAACAAGAAGATTGGAAAGATATATTTTTGAATATTTGCAGGATCCTAGCAAGAAGACGGACAGAGCTGTTCGGCAGATGGCTTTTAAGTGTGCATTAATGGACGATAAGCTTTATCGCCGACCAGGTGACGGTATTCTTTTGAAGTGCTTGGATGAAGATCAAGCAAGGGTCGCTATGGGAGATGTACTTGAAAGTATTTGGGATATCCATCAATCGTTAAGATGAAGTGGTTGTTCTCAAAGGTGATTATTTGAAGAAGTTCAACCAAGGTGGCGACCAACCTGAACATAAATGGCCGATATAAAATTATCGTCCTGAGAACCAATGGACGATGGAGTGTTGACATCGTCTTGGGCAAAAGGTGGAGAAAGTTATTTTCTGGCATGCAAGCTCTGCCAGAAAACAGGGGGGCATCTGTTGATACTCGTTTTGGGCTGATGGCTAATCAAGAACATAATTCGGCGTTCTGCGTGACAGATGAAAATAGATAAGACGCAGTTGGAAAGATTCACTCGGTGAGTTTTTATTGCTCACTTAGGAGACATCATGTCCACAATGCCAAGTTGTGCCATGATCCGGCTTGATAGCCGATTACGCTAGCAGTCAGAGGTGATCTCGAGGATCGATATATGAAGGCTTCCATTAGATCTCCTTTAAGATAACCTCAAATGAAGAAGTGATATAAACGAAACTTGTGCGTCTCATTGAAACAAGCAACTTTGGTTTTTGAGTCATTACGATCCGAGTTAGTATGCGATTTGTGGAGCTAAAATACTGCTGGAACTCAAATTACCGGAGGTGGGGCGTCCGACCATAGAGGCCTCTAAGGTAGGGCGCGAGCGGAGTTGGAGCACAAGCGAAAACATCGGGATTGATCATTTTTCTTGACCTCGATTGAGCAATCAATATCAACTCGGATGGAAAAGTGGTCAACATGAAAGTTCTTCGTTTTTTCGAGGAGAACAACTTTGTTGTTTACAATATATTGATTTGAGGTTGTTTACTGCCTCGAAAAGGGTCCGCAATGTGCGGATACGTTTTTGACCGAACAGTTATAGAAAGTTCGGACCAAACCATCCGAATTGGACCCAATCTAGGGTTTTGGACGTGAATCCAACCCTCCATCTTGCACGGAAAGTCCAGCCGCCCTTTATATACATGAGGGGTGACGGCCGATTGAAACAACACCAATCGAACAAATCAATCTACTACTTTTTCGTGTTCATCTACTTTTATCTCTTTCCCCTTGTATCTTTCTTCTCGTTCTTCGTTGTTCTTCAGGATTGGAGGCTGCGAATCCACGAGGTCCTAGGGGCGGTCAGGCCGACCTAGGACACCCCATAGCCGCCGCAAGCCCTGGCGGGGTCCCTCCCGGGCGAGCGGGGTTTCGGGTCTCAAAAGAGCCCGCCGGTCTGTCTTGCGTATCGCGCTTCCGGCGAGCCTCCCTCGGCGCGTGCTACCGCGCATCGCGCTCGGCGTCGAGGGTACACGGCGACGTGTTTGTGTGCGAACAAAGTCGCCGGTCCTCGAACTCCGGAGAGCCTCCATCCTGCGCTGCCGGTTGCCTTGCTCCCTTGCTGCACCATCAGCCGCCTCGGATTTCAGATCTGGATCCGCTGCATCGGGCTCCAGAACGGGGTACCTCGCACACGGCGGCCACCAGGGGTCGCGAGCATGAGGAAAGGGGTGCTCCACCATGGAACTACGCCGAGCTCCATCGCAGGAGAGGATGAACACCACCTGCAAAACCCAACACCGGCACGCCTCCAACTCCACGACGCAGCCGGCCAGGCACCCTGCAACTCCTACGCTATAAACAGCTGGGAAGCGGGGTTCCCCCACCCTCCCGCCGCCGGAGCGACCGGCGGAGGGAGGGGGAACCGGCGGTTCGCCGGCGTCGAGGTGGATCTGCAGGGGAAGAAAAATCGCCTCTCTCTACTGTGCGGGAGGAGGAGAACGTCCAAGGCCGGCATGATTCTACTACTCGTAGTTCTTTGCAAACAATGAATTGGTTTTAATCATTTGTTGTAAAATATGATGGGCCTTAGCTCGTAGTGCGGACTGGATATATAGGTGAGCGCCTTTGTTGTAGATTATCTGCATTGATCTTAATAAAGCCTAAAAAGGAGGTATGGATGGAGAAATGCACTTTGGCTCATAGGAGCATATGCTCCCATTATGTGAATACACATTTCAAAGTGTCAAAAAATTCTAAACTAAATTTTTACATGTACATCAAGACATTTTATGTTGGTACACAAGTTTTCAAAAAAAACTAAAAACAATTGTGGCTCCTGTAAAAAAGACAAGTTTTGATGCTATAACACGACTACGTACAGGATATTTTTTTGTCTTTTTTGTACACGCCATATAAAATATTGTTTCTCCATGAAAATTTGTGCACTAACATAGAATGTCACGATGTACACCAACAAATTTAGATCAGAATTTTTTAACATTTTCAAAATTATTTTTTAATTATTTTATATAATGAGAGCATTTGCTCCTATGAGCCAAATTGCCACCTCCGGATGGATGGCGAGATAAGCCACAAAGTTGTATAGAACCTCTTTTTTTTTTGCCTACACGACTTGTGGTTCTAGGATCGACCTAGAGTCCATAATAATCCAGTTCCACATATATTGGGATAAAAACATCCAAAAAATGAAACTTAGCATAAGATTTTCAGTACAATTTCTGCGAGAAACTCTTTGGACGGAAGATCGATATCTGAAATTGCTTTTAGGTACGTGTGTCTGCCACTAAGGGCATCTCCAGCGGCGCGACGCAAATAAACGCTGAGCGACCGTTTGTGTCCGCAGTGACCGAAAATATGTCAGACACCACCTCCAGCGGCGCGACGCAAAGTGATCGGGTCATCCGCAGAGACGCAAACCCAACGCATATTTGCGGCAGGTTTGCGTCTCTGCGGACGCTGCGCGGACGCTCCGCGGACACGCAAAGTGTCCGCTCGCGTCTCCACCGAGCCCGTCTGGCAGCGAGAACATCGAGGCCATCGCTTCGGCGGCCTTCGCTTCTGCGGTCAGCGCTTCCGCGTCTGCACCGCAGCCTTCGCCATCAATAGCGCGGCTGCCTGTTCTGCACGCACACTGGCGGGCGGCGGCTGGGCTTCTGCGCCGCCCTCAATTGCATAGTATTCCGCGCGTGGCCGGCCTTAAAAGTCCACCGGCCCCATTCCTCCTTCGCCCACACCTCCACTCGCACCATCACCGCCGCAGCGCCATGGGGAAGAAGAACGACTTCGAAGCGTCCGGCTGTGGCAGCAAGAAGGGGGAGCGGACGCAGAGGGTGTCGCTGCCCGTCACGCTGGGGAGGCTGATGCACAGGAAATGGATGCCGAGGTGGAGGGCCGCAAATTTGAGTTCCCCGAGAACATGACGGACGACGAGATGGCGAGGCTCGGCGTCCTCGTCTCCGAGAACGACCCACCTGTGCAGCCGCCGCTGCCCCGCTACGCCACCGGCGTCTTGCCGCCGGGCCTGTCGGAGGATGAAGCCCTTCGACTGGCGCTCCAGGACTCGGCCGTGCCACAACCGCCGCCATAGCCGCATCCCTGGGCTCCTCCTCCACAGCCACATCCCTGGGCGCCTCCACCGCCGCCACAGCCGCATCCCTGGGCGCGCCTCCACCGCCGCCACAGCCACAACCCTGGGCGCCTCCACCGCAGCCGCAGCCCTGGGCGCCACAGCCAGAGCCCTGGGCGCCTCCACCTCCAGCACCGCCGGCGCGCCCGGCGTACGCTCCCCCGGTTTCCAACTGGCCGTGGACGGTACCGGAGCTTATCGTGCTCGACAGCGATGACGAGCAGGAGTAGACGCACGCGTTTAGGATTTATTTTCATGTGTTCACTATGTAAATTATGTTTTCATGTTAAAAATGATTGTGCCCAAAAAAATGCGTCGTGCCGCTGGAGCCACCCCCACTAGTGGAAAAGAGGCCTTTCGTCCCACCCTTTAGTCCCCGTTTTGAAACCAACCGGGACCAATAGGGGGTATTGGTCCCGGTTCATCATGAAAACCCTTTAGTCCCGGTTCGTTTGGACCCTTTAGTCCCGGTTGGTAATACAAACCGGGACTAAAGGGTGGTCTATGGGCAAAACCCTTTAGTCCCGGTTCGTATTACCAACCGGGACTAGAGGTCTACTCTTTAGTCCCGGTTCGTAATACGAAGGGGGACTAAAGGGTTTTTTGCCTCCCCATGCACCTCCCCCCCCCCCCCGTGGATCGCCTTTTTTAACACTGTAAAATATAAAAGAAAATGATACAAAATTCAAAAAATAAAATGTTTTCGGATTCTTGTATGTTATGCAACCTACTATTAGGGAAAATTAACAAATTTGAGTTTTCATTTTTTTTGCAAAAAAGGTTTGAAAAATGGTAAAACCGCATTAACTTTTGCATACGACGTCGGAAAAAACGTGTAATATATCAAAAAAATCCTGGGAAAAAGTTACGTCCGAATTCACCAGGGTTTACCCGGTTAGCCAATTTTTAGATTCTCAAAATTCCAAATGAAAATATGAAAGCAGGAAGATTTTAGTTTTTGCCTAAATTCGGAATTTTATATTTTTAATTTTTTTAAAATAATAATTACATCATGCATAAAGATTACTATTACTTAACCATAAAGTTAGCCAATTTTTTAGATTTTCAAATTTTCAAGTTTGGCAAAAATATTAAAAAATAATAAATTAAAAAAACAATTATAATACAAATTTAAAAAATTATAATTATAATACCATTACCACAACATGTACGTTATTAGTTTTGTTTATTAAAATAATTATTTGTAATTCGAATAATAAATAAGTGTGACATCGACCAACATGTTAATAGGATTGATATGATACTAGTATCACAACATGCGCGCGAAGCACTTGGAAGCGGGATGGGAAAGGAACTTGAAAGTTAAGCGTGCTAGTGCTGGAGTAGTGGGAGGATGGGTGACCGAGCGGGAAGTTGGACCACGAGTAAGTAATTTGACTAGAGATTAAGGGTAGTTAGAGATTAAGTGTAGTTAGAAACTAAACTAGTTAAATAACTGAAATACTAGAAATTCAGAAAAATAGAAAAAAAAAGAGGAGCGAAAAATAATTGGACATAACCAAATAGATTAAAAAAATAACGAAATAACCTTTAGTCCCGGTTCGTGTTATAAACCGGGACTAAAGGGTATTTTCCTCGACGCGCGCCAAGAGCCTCACGTGGCGCAGCCTTTAGGCCCGGTGCAACTTTGAACCGGGACTAAAGGGGGTACCCTTTAGTCCCGCCTTATTGGTCCCGGTTTGGAAACCGGGACTAAAGGCCCAAATGGACCGGGCCTATAGCCCCGTTTTCCACTAGTGCCCCGAGGCAAACGGACGCGCGGTCGATTTCGACCATTTTGACCGACGCAAACGAAGGCGCGCGGACATTTTCGGACGCTAAAATGCGTCGCGCCTCTGAAGATACCCTAAACTCACCCCAAGGAATCGGCCTGTTTGTGATCCATTCTTTTTGATCCACCGCATGTTTTCCTGCCTTGATCCGGCTGGCTCGATTTATCACGAGTTAATTCCACAAGTTTGCACGCACGTACGCAGGCTGTGCCGCCGCCGCGGCTGCGTTCCGCAGGGCGAAGAAAACGTACGATGTGCTCTACAATGAAGCACTACAGTAATTGCAGAGGTGCCAATGGCCGCGGGCCCTTGGCGTAGCCGTGAGATGTTGTCGGCGTATCCTACACCGAGGGCTGCCATCGACGTAGCTCCTCGGCGAAGGTCCACCTCGGCGGAGACACGTCGACCCTCGGCGTAGGAAGGGCCCTCGGCGTAGACGGTGGATGTTGACGATCGTGTCGGGCCCTCGGCATTTGGGCCCTCGGTGTAGTAATGGCCGGTGTACCGTCCGTTAATGGACATGGACGCTACGACACATGTCCAAGAAAAGTTAAAAGAAAAAAAGTTCGCGTCAAACCCTAACCGGCTCGCGCCGCCGCGTTCTGTTGGTGGTCGGTGTGCCGGAACTCAAGGGCGTCGCCATTGCTGCTCCCGAGCGCCGGTCGTTGGAGCCGGCAGCAAACTGTCCATCCCATGCGTGTGCGGACGTGGCCGTGCACTGGCTTGTGCGCGTGCAGACACCTAGGAAGGGCGTGGCCGTGGAGGAAGAAGGCGGCGAGGTCCAAGGCACGACCGTCATAGGAAGAAGGCGGCGAGGTCCAAGGCACGACCGTCATAGGAAGAAGGCAGTGAGGACTTGGACGCGACCGTCGGAGGCAGAAGGCAACGACGACCTGGGCGCGGCCGTCGGAGGCAAAAGGCGGCAATGTCCAAGGCGCGGCCACCGGATGAGGAAGGCGGCAAGTGAAAGGACACGGATATCGCCTAGACGTGAATAGACGGTTTAAAACTTTTACAAGATGAGCTTAACAAATGCGAAATAAAACTAGTGTTTTACTTTGTCAAGCTCAAAACATATATATATACTATGGTTCACTTATGTGCACCAACAACTTATGCTTATCAAGATAAGCAATTATGTGATAGCAAAATATATATAACTTTAAGTACGAAGGCTATTACAAAGTAAATGCATGAGTAAAAAGCTCAGGAATAGAAATCATAATAATTCAAAATTTACAAAAAAAAATTCCATTGACATTCCTATGAACCAAGCTTTTTCTTTTGCGAATTATTCCTATGAACCAAGCTAGTGACTAATTCTCAATCGTAGTCAGATGACATTACCAAATCTCAGTTGTAACACATGCTGCAGTAAAATTGTCCAAGATATTTATTTAAGTTACAATCCATATGTAGCTAGTAAAAACAGGAAAAAACTCAATTAGAAATTGCAACTACAACGCAATTCAATAGTTTGAGAATTATGTATGGGTCGACCGAAAATTAAGGTAATTGTTAATCAGCGAGAATTAGATAAACCGATAAATCAAATGAGCTATAGTTCTGTGCCCAAGAAAAGTGGCCATGCCTAAAAGTTAGGGCATCTCCAGCGGCGCGACGTATTTCGGATGTCCAAATGGACGCGTCCAGTCCGTTTGCGTCGGGCCAAATGGTCAAAATCGTCCGGGCGTCCGTTTGCGTCGGGAGTGGCTCTAGCGGCACGACGCATAAATTTTTTTTTCATTCATGAAGCCATAACTTACATTAATAAAAAAACATAAAAAAGCCAGAAAGGCGTGCTAAAAGTAGGTGCTGCCTTCTGGTCGTCGTCGCTGACGAGGTCAATCAACTCCGGCGTCGGCCATGGAAGCTCGTACGCCGGCGGTGGAGGAGGTACCGCCGCATGGGCAGGAGGCTGTGGCCAGGGATCCCACGCCGGAGCAGCAGGCGGAGCGCGGTCGTTGGAACACGTCGGCGTGGTCGGAGGAGTCGTCGGCCTCCCCTGCGCGAGCGCTGACTCGCGGAGCTGGATTGCGAGCCCGTCCCACAAAGCGAGCTCGTTGAGCTCGTCCTGCTCGCTGTTGGCCAGTGCCATGGCAATGGCCTCCTCCTCGGAAATGTCCGGCGGCTGGGTCTCCGGATCCCACGCCGGCCCGCCGTCGTCGTGGTCGTACTGTGCCATGGTCACGTCCTCGTCCTCGTCCTTGTCGCCATCCTCGTCTGCGTCCTCCTGATAGTTCTCTTCTTCTTCTTCTTCTGCGGCGATCTCGCGCTCGAAGTAGTCTACGTCGGCGAGGTAGCCAGCGCGGCGGCGCGCGTCGAACTCCCACGTCCCGAATGAAATCCAGTTGTAGGAGTTCAGCGCGTACGCCGGATCCTCCCGCAGATCCGACGGCAAGATCGCTCAGCGGCGGCGCACCTCGTCCCGCCGCTCTCGGCCCTCGTGCGGCACGGGGGGACCGGCACGCGCCTCGAGTTGAGGTACCAGCCCCCACCCGACAAGTTCGCGTCCGGCCATGGTACCGGCCGGTTTTCCTCCCATAGCTGCCGCGCGAAGTCGACGCGGACGTACCGGTCGACCCGTGCCTTCTTGCCGGACCGTGAGCCGCTAGACTCGTGGTCGTTCTTGGTCTTGCGGAACGGCCAACATTTCTTCCCCATGGCGTCTGTGGGGTGGATACCGTGGGATGTGGCAATGGTTTGGTCGGGGAAATGGCCACCGGCAGCGTCCCTTTAAGAGGCTCGGACGTCATCTCGCCTTCAATAGCCTGCCACTGCAACGCCGCCTCGCTGCGCACGCTCGCGGAAGCCGAGGCGCGCCATTAACGCGGCCCTGCAAAGGCTGCAGCGCGCCGCTCGCAAGTAATGCCGCGGAAGACGATGCAGTTGTGTCCCTGCCAGGCGGGCCCGTGCGAGGACCGAGCGGACACTATGCGTCGCGCCGCTGGAGGTAGTGGCAGACACATTTTCGATCACGGCGGACACAAACGGTCGCTCATCGTCCGGGCATCTCCAACGGGGCGACGCATTTCGGACGCCCAAAAGTGGTCGGGAGCATCCGTTTGCGTCGCCCGCGGACATATTTTGTCCGAGTGTCCGTTTGCGTCTAGGTGTGCGTCCACCGGGCGACCCATTTTTAGATTTGCAACGCATTTAAAAAAATAAAAAGTACTCCCTCCGTTCCTTTTTAATTGACTCGGATTTAGTACAACTTTGTACTAAATTTGAGTTAATTAAAAGAGAACGGAGGGAAGTAATACATTTTAATGCATAAAAACTATACAATGTAGATCTAGAAGACTAGACTACTTGCTTCCGGACGGGCGGCACCGTCGTTGCGTCGCTCCATCGCCTGCTTCTCTGCCGCCTCCCATGCGGCTGCTATGGCTCGGTGCGCCGCCGCGTCCTCTTGCAGGCACTGCTCCAGCCTCGCGCTCGCGGTGTCGTCCTTGAGCGTCTCGAACGACTCAACGATAACCCTCTCCTCCGGCGTAGGCGCATCAGGGTCATCGGAAGACCAAGATATCTCAGAGTCGGAGTCCTCTGCGGCCGCGGCGGCCGCCAGCCTGCGCTGCTCCAGCTCGGCTTCCAACGCCGCGTGGCCCGCCAGCTCCTCCTCTGCTTCTGTGCCGCCAGTGCCAAGTCCTTGGCGTCCCTGACCGGGTCGAGGAGGTCGCCTGTGCTGTCGTCGGAGTCGAGCTCCTCGGAGCTCGAGGAGGCCGGGGGAGGTGGAGTGGGAGGTGAAGGTGGAGGCTGAGCGGAAGCAACCTGGCCGCGTCCGGCGCTGCTCATGGTGGATCTGGTGGAGGCTGAGCGGAAGCGGCGGCTAGGGTTTAGTGGGGAGGAGATGAGATGAGATGCTCGCGCTCCTGTTTATATAGGTCGGAGGCAGGGCGACGGCCGCGCCACGCGTGGCATCGCCATTACTACGTGCGCAGAGGTAGGCGACGGCCGCGCGCCACACGAGGCATCGCCATTTACGCGGCTGCAGACTGCCGAAGCGACGCCTCGGCGCCATTACTGGCGGAGAAGACGCATCGACGCTACGTCACTACCTGGTGGGCCAGACAAAACGTACGCCAGACGCGAGCGGACACTTTCCGCATCCACGGAGCGTCCGCGGAGACGCATCCCGGGCGCATATTTGGGCCAGGTTTGCGTCTCCGCGAACGGCCCGATTACTTTGCGTCGCCCCGCTGAAGATGATGCCAGACGCATTTCCGGTCACGGTGGACGAAAACGATCGCTCAGCGACCGTTTGCGTGGCGCTTCTAGAAATGCCCTTACTCTAAAGAGTAGGGGCTCCTTTGATTCATAGGATTGACATAGGAATTATGTAGGATTTGAATCCTATGGGAAAGTTTCCTATACAAGCCATTTGATTCATAGGAACACATCCTATAGGAATTATTCCTATAGGAATCTTGTAGTGCAAATTCTATAGGAAAAAAGCATTAGCTCATACCTCATGAAAAAATTCCTTTGCTATAATCAAAGACACACCATATTTCTATAGGATTCAACTTGGCATGACATTCCAATCCTACACCTTTCCTATTCCTACACTCTTCATATTCCTACGAATCAAAGGAGCCCTAGAAACCTTATGGGGAAGCTTTACGGGTGGTTTCTCCAAATGGGGAAAAAAATCCGGAGACACAAAGTGGTGACGTCATGGACAAATCTGGCTGGAGCGGCGTGTCCGAAAGCGGCATCCGGCCCTGGCCAATCAGTCTCTGAAGCGCGAGTGAGGTGAGCTGAGCTCAACTTGGCTGCCGGTGGTAATAAAAATCGAGTCTTTTCCCTCACTGAAGCGACTGCTGCCCCCGACTCGTCTCGTCTCGGCTCGGCTCCACCCATTCGCGACCTCCCTCCCTCGTTCGCTGGCGGCGATGGATTCAGGTGGAGGAGGCGCGCCGCCGCCGCCCGCCGCGGACGAGGAGGAGGCGCGCCGCCGACGGGGCACCGACTGCGTCTACTACCTCGCCTCCCCGTTGACCTGCAAGAAGGTACTACCGCCTCCCGTGCTCCCCAATTCAAATCGTCCGTCCACCCGCCATGCTCTGTCTCTGCTCCTGCGGATGGAGAATTCGCCTTGGCGCCGTCAGATTCCAATAGATTCGCTTCCGATTCGGGCTCCCGCTCGAGCTGCAACTCGGTTTCGATCTGGAGCTCTTATATCCTCTGCTCGCCCGCCTTGGATTCAGTCCAATTTCCCGGGGAACGCTGGCGCTGGCTCCAGCTCGAGCTGCTCCTGCCTTGCAGGGATACGATTCTAGTCCTCGACGTCCCTGTATTTGCTTCGTGTTGGGGGAAGGGAAGGACTAGCTGGCTACGCGTGAATCATGCTATGATTCTGCTGTGATTCAGTCGAGATCTGTTTGCTTGGCTGCAAAGACTGGTTCAGTGCTGGGACTACTGGTTCAGTGCTGGGACTATATGGCTGGCCTTGCCTACCAGACTTTGCTACGTTAACATTCGGTGTTTCAAATTTTGTGTGTTGTTTGCTAGCTACCTCGTTCCAACAGCTATGCTTGCTTGTGATGAATTTTCTGTTTAGTTTTAGCTCTAGTAAGTAGGTGCTTATACTTTTGAAAACCTGACCCATGGGCCATGGACACGAGCACCCAGGGCTTTCTGTTTAACAAGTGAGGCACCCTGCGGAGGCTGCGCCTGGAACCCGGGTGGGTTGAGCTCATAGATGTGCGCTCTAGCCAACCAACCGGTTCCCGGTTCTCGCTTGTTACTACTTTAACATATAATTTTAGACCGTCACCAATAGTTGCTTACCCAGTTAGTTTTTGGACTTTCCTATCTGAATCTTGCTTCTTTATGCATAGACGAGCTTCTGTTTTTTTGTGCTTGCATCTTACTTAAATTGTCTTGCTATTACTGAAAATGTGCAAAGTAGCACATCTGCAAAATTTTGAAGAAATATAGTATTTCAGCTGTCACACAGAGGTGTACCTAAAATTCACATGTCTTCCCTATTTAGAAATAGCAACGACACGAACAAATTGTCGGGCGGATGGACGTCTAAGAAGCTAGGTTAACATGTCGTATTTCAAATGGATGTTAAACTTGCTTGTTTCAACAGCTAGCTACCTGCTCGCTTGTCATCCCAATTTACTTTTTAGTTAGGACGTGGTGAGGGAATTTTTGAAAGTTTGCATAATATAAACTACCAGATGTCAGGGCTTCATTTCTCTAGCTATATATGTAGTAGTAGGAAAATGGTGTCTGTTACTACTTTAAATGCTCGACCTATGGGCCCTAGCACCCATGGTGGGTTTTTATTTCAAGAAGCAAAACACCCTGTGGAGGCTGCACCTTGAACGCCGGTGGGCGAGCTCGCAGATGTGTGCTCTGGCCAACTGAAGCTCTGCTTGGCTCTAGTTTGTTACTACTTTGATATGATTTTACACCAATAGTCGATTCTGCATGCATATGTGCGCTTCCATTTATGCTTGTGACTTACTTGAATTGCCTTCATATTACTGCAAATATGCAAAGTAATCATCTACTATTTTCTTTTATCACTGCACCATTCTACAAACTGTAGCGAAGCTTTAAGACTATAGTCTTTGAGCTGTCACAAGTACTACAAATCTGTACAACTAGCCTACTTAAAAATAAAAATGATATGGACTAAATATACCGATTATAAATTAGAGAAGTTGTAAATAATGCCAAATTGGATCTACCCTGGTTGCTACTGCTGTGTATTTCCAGCACAAATAATAAAACTATATATGGTTTATGCTGACTTGTTGTTTTCCTTCATCCAGGGGAGTGAATGCGAGTACCGTCACAGTGATGCTGCCAGGTCGAATCCTAGGGACTGTTGGTATTGGTTTAATGGCAACTGCACCAATCATAAGTGTTCATTTAGGCACCCGGTACACTACCTCCTCTCTTCATCACGAATCAAAATTACTACAGTTTTAATCAGTTCAGTGCTTCAATTAAACAGATAAACATTATAAGCTACTGAAATCTGTCTTATTCTTGTGGTAACAGTTTCTGTACAAGGAATCATACCGAGGTACTCAAGTACATGAGCAGCTACGATTAATAACTAGTAATTCTGCTTTCTTTTCAGCCATTGGACGACATGCTCGGAGCACCAGCAACTCCACGGATATCTCAACAATCTGCACCACAGATTCCTGTGCTGGCTCAGGCCCCTGCCATTGGTGCAGCCAAGCCAGGTGTTCCATGTTATTACTTTCAGAAAGGGATGTGCGCAAAAGGAAACTTGTGTGCCTTCTCGCATGTACCACAGTTTGCTGGAAGTCCTGCTTTGCATCAGACAGCAAAGGGTTTTGCTCCTGCTGTGCAGCCTCATCTTCAGTCGAAGAACTCAAACTCGTGGATAAAACCAAGCAATTCAGCCCAGCAGAACACAACTCCTGCCATGCATGAAGAGGTTAAGGTCAGTGCTCGCAATGGCGTACCAGCTCAGCAGCAAAGCAGGGCCTATAACTCTTCAGAAGCTTATCAGAATCACAGAAACTCTTATGTGCTTTCAAGGAGTTACCAGCCACAGCCTTCAGTTGAAGATGAAACTGCTGAGACCGGTGAATTTGTCAGGGAACCTTCTGCTGGTTCCAGTGTTGTTGCTGGCAGTGTTGAGGATGATGCCGAACGGTCATTTAAGGAAGTGCATAACAGTTACCGTCGTACTGGCGTGGAGCAAAACACTGGGATGCGTAGGCAAACACATGTTGGCTATGAATTAGAAAAGTCGCATAAAAGCTCATCCGACAGATTGCTGTCAGAGAGAAGGCTTTCTTCCCAGAGAGAGTCAGCACCTGTGACTGCAAACAGTTCAGATTTGCGCCACAGGCTACTGAAGCAAAGAAGGCTCAGTGATCCAAGATCGACGCAGGTCCCAAACAGGCAGGATAGAAGATACCCTGAAGATGAGCGCCACAATGATCATCGTCGTCGAGGGGAAGAGCGGGTTACCCATGACAGCCTCTCACGCTCTCGATTACATGGTAGAATAAAACTTCCAGGGGAGACATCGTTGGACAGACTTGGCCCATATTCAGAGAAAGAGAGACGGCCTAGAGATAGACTGTCACCACCGAAGCAAACGGACCTTCGGGCGAAGATTCATGACAGGCTAAAGGCTAGATCAACTGAGGACGCACCTGTTAATAATGTAAAAAGCTCAGTGGTGAAAGCAAGTAGTGGTGAAGATGCTGCTGGAGTGGTGAACTTTTCTGGTCCGAAGAGCCTTGCAGAGTTGAGAGCAAAGAAGGTTGCTGCTAACAGCTCAGTGGAACACAGTACCACCAAGAATGCTGATCGTACCGTGGCGCCAGTTCGAATGACATCTGAGATAGTCACCAACAAGGTCTCACCGGACCCTGTCCCCTTTGATGGTCCGAAGCCGTTGAGTGCCATCCTGAAGAGAAAAAGAGAAGCAGCTTCTGCCGATTCTGGCAGCATACAAGAAGAGCAGATTGCATGCGAGGAGGAACAGTCTGTGAATAATAATTCCATCATCCTCGGAAATAATATAGTCGGAACAAACGCCGAGAACAACGAAGAAGAAGAAGCCTTCAACCCGGAAGATGACGTGATGTACGACGACAACCTTTCTCCTGCTGATGGCAACGCCGCTGAAGCCGCAGCCGATGTGGTGGAAGAAGAGCTAGAAGAGGGGGAACAGCAGGAGGACCTGGAGACGGCAGAAGAGGAATATGAGTATGAGGCAGCTGACGATGTCAATGCCGAAGAAGACAAGGACTACCAGGAGTACGAGGATGACGACGACGATCTGGAGGACGATGACGATTTTGCACGCAAAGTTGGCGTGCTGATCTCATAGTGTGCAATAAGCTGGGTGTGCCCCCAAGGGCACGCCTTTGTAGACTGAAGCAAAGAGGAGGAGCTACTTCCTCCGAAAATCTTGATCTGTATTCTTTTCGCGCTAGTTACGTTTTAGTTCGCTGCGCTGAGTACCTGGGGGCTAATAAAGTTTGGTGAAGATGAAATAGGTGACAAAGTTAGCTCACGAAGCTGATAAATCGAACAAGCAAAGCAGCTGATACCTGTTGTATTCTAGTGTATGTGTGGGTGTGCTCAGATGATCTCCTACCTGTTGTAACATTATTATTGATTAATTGGTGAACAAAACAGACAGATTACACAGTTGTGCCTTCTATTTACATTTTTTTTGCATAAGATAACAGGTTACATTTTATTTTAGATCATACATACATCTTGTTGTTTCCTCCAGACTGTATATGTTTCTATGTCATATTTGGATATTGCTGGAACTGCATTTTATGCACTCTCTTACTGTATTATTACGAGCAAACCATTATTCTAAAAGGGTCATTTTGTAAATTAAGTTTATTTTGAACATAGAACTTCATTAAGTTGACATATCTCTGTCTGTGCTGGGAAACTCCTTGACATCTAGACCAAAAAAGACAAGAGGAAATCAGGAAACCTAAAGAAAGAATAAGATCAACCAGCCACTGGTTAGATAGATACATCAAACTGGTCAGTTGAAGATCGGGAAAATCGTACAGATTTTATGAAACCATGTGCGATGGCTCGAATGCATAGTCAATCCTATTTTCGATGGGACCGGTTGATAATTGAACCTCATTTTTTCCAGTATTTGACTATGCATAATAGTGCGGAAATAAAGCCCGGAGAAAGAGAGGCTTTGAATTTATCGCCCCTTTACCTTAGGATTCGTTAATTCTCTTTATCAATGAGAC
Source organism: Lolium rigidum (assembly GCF_022539505.1). Lineage (NCBI taxonomy): Eukaryota > Viridiplantae > Streptophyta > Magnoliopsida > Poales > Poaceae > Lolium > Lolium rigidum. The sequence goes on from NC_061509.1 coordinate 278,149,834, forward strand.
ATGGAAGAGATATAACAAACGAAGATGTCCCTCGCCTGCGTGCGTGTTGTGGGCGAGGATGAGCGGCCATGGCCAACAGCCAAGCTGACCAGATAACACACCATCCTCTCGTCTTTCTAAACGAGGGAAGCTTTTCTTTTCCCTCCGTCTGACGTGATGATACCAGAAGATACTTTTAACAGTTTCTTCCCCTTTCATTAACAATGGAGAAAATCAGGGAAAAACAGAGAGAAAATCCTGTTATAAAATAGGGAGAAAATCCTGTTATGAAATAAGCCAAATGGCGTTCTTTTTCTGTCCTCTAGAAAATTTGCAATGTGAGGTAAGATTAAAAAAAACGTCACAAGGCCACTCTCAAAACTGATGTATAGTGACTAATTCATCTGATTTTGCTCCGTACGCCACAAGTGCTAATGCAGATAAGCCCGTTTTCTCCATAAGTTGGAACACAGGTCCACATCAGAATATTACAGGAAGGCGACGCGATCCAGCATCAGAACACAGCCAACATCATTCGTGACGAAATCCATCCATGGAGACAGCTGCAGCCATATATAAAGGCTCCGAAACACTATGGAAATTGCAGGATATATAAACATAAAACATTCCAAAACACAAAATTGGGCCGCCTGGTTCAACGCTGAAGAGAGAAGGGAAGTGCTACTTTCTTGTGTATAACCGTTGCAGTCCCACCCGGACAGCCAGAGAATCTGATCTCAGAGCTCGTGCCCAAGAATGCACCGCATGCGATCTAACCTTCTTCAGCTCCTAGCTGTACAGGCCGCAAAACATAGCGAAATAATCCCCTGCGCCGCAATTGTGTTCCACACAACCACTCCACCACGCAGCGTCCTTGCTGTCTGTCCATACACAAGGGCCAAGAGGCATACCAATCAAGTCATTTCTCCTCACCGGATATGATTGTGGCTGTTGAACATAACACTGTGGCGAGTCTTGACTGAAGAACTGCCAAAAACATTCCGGAAACAGAGCATCTCATTTTCTGCAGCAGATGCCACTGGTGCAACCATCAGGGCTCTGCAAAGTTGCTGAAACACAATGCATAAGACATTTGTGCAAACAAACATGTGAGCTACACAGGCAGCATAGGGAGCAAATATGATTACCTGAGCCATGAAAAGGACACGGGAAGTATCAGCGGTGAGTTCAGCCATCCTGACCATCGATGGGTTCCACAAGGTGAGCTGGTTGTGAGTGTATCCATGCGCCATGCGAGCTCAGCAGCTCCATGTCATTCTTGTTCCAGAGCAGCGTGGACACCTGTGACACGGTGTCGACGGAGTTGAGGCACGCGCCCATGCTTGTCTTCCAAAACTTGATGCATCCGTCATCTGTGCCGCCACCGGATGCCAGCAGGTTGCCTTGGCGGCAGCCGAGTGGTCCTCGAGCCTGTATAACCATTGTGTGCGGAAACCTGCAGAGGAAGACGACATGGACGCATCCCACAGGTGGAGGAGGTTGTCGCTGCCACCCCTGGCCAGCTGCTGCACTGAACCTGACCACTTGAACCCACACACCTCCTTCCCGTGTCTGCGGTATGTCCGCACGTACAGCCCCAGCACGGTTCCTGATCCTCGTGTCATTGTTCACAATCTTACCGTCCATACCACCAGAGGTCAGGACTTTGCTGTTCCTCCATGCGAGCGAATTGACCCTATACTCGTGCACACCTTGCAGAGTCCGCACCTGCACAATCAAAAATCATGATCAGAAACCAAACACAAACGATGCTACTGCTGCTCAATAACCAAACAAGTCAAGAAGAAGTAGCACCAGCCAGTCAGTTAGAGATGGAATCCCATAGCTGGACAACCGAAGAGATGAGGCCGATAGCAATATGGCGGCCATCAGGAGCCCAGCTAACGCTAGAGACAAGGCTATCGTCTTCATGGACGGTCACGAGCTTAGAGATGGACCCCTTGGAAGCGTCCAAGAAGTGTAGCGTGTTCCCCAGCGCGATGGCCAGCACGTTGCCTCTTCCCCAGTCCAGAGGGTCGAGGTAGTAGTCATCGGCGAGGTCTGTTGCGTCCAGCATTTTCTCCGCAGTCTGCATTATGAGTTCGAGTTCGGTTGTTGAGAAGCATCTCGGCCAGCAGCTTGCGGTAAAAGTTCCCTGGATGGCGGTTGCGGCGGGCGTGGCGTTCTTCCTCGGCTCCGTCCGCCCAATGTCCTGGTCCAGTGCTGAGCCTGTCGCCCTGCAAAACAGCAAAATCAGATTTTCTTTACAGCCCGTTCGTTCTGCCTGGCTTTTCGTCGAACAAGGTAGGTGCGCGCAAGAGGCGAACAGACAAGGGGAGCAGCGCAACGCACTTGATATTTGGCGAACGCGTCGCATGCAGGACGACGGCATGCTGCAGACCTCGGGGCTCCCGGAGCGGCACCCCCGCCCCCGCCGCACTCCGTCTGCTCTTTTCGTCGGAATGCATGGGTCGTCGGAACTTGGTAGAGAAGGGGAACAGCGGAACTCACTTGGGAGCAGCAGCGGCGCAGAAATTGAACACGAACAGAGCTTTGCGCGCGAGCGAGGAGGAAATCTGACGCGTTGCGTTCCAGGATCGGTTTGATATACGAATCTGACGCGTTTTTTTTTCTTTCCCGCCAAGATCCGTCAGGTTTCCATCCGGTTCCGGCCTTCCGGGGACGGACGAATGTGTCTTTGTCTTTCTGTTTGCTCACAAATCAAATCCTGCTTTTCCTTCGGAATAGCAAAATTAAGAGCATCTCCAGCCGCGTCCCCCAAACCGTCCCCCAAAGGGATTTGGGCGCGCCGGACGGAAAATGCGTTCCGGTCGCGTCCTCAAAGTCCATTTTGTCCGACGCGCCCCCATTCGGTGTCCGGCGCCCGAGCCCGTCCCCGTCCCACATGGGAAGCACCGGGCACGCCGGACACAACGAAAAGCGAGGCGGGAGTGGCGGGGCCGACGCGTCAGCGGCACGGAAGGCTAAAACCCCGTCGCCTACCTTTGATCAAGCGACGTTAATGGCGTCCCTGTTTTCCCAGGCGACGCAGGGACGCGTCTCGTCGTGCATGGCCGCGTGGCCGTCCGCGCCGGAGTTATTGCGTGCAACCACCTGCTGCCGCCGCTGTTTTAAGACGCCCTGCAGTTCTCGCCGCTCATCACAATCGCCGCCGCCTCCCCCCTCCCGCGATCTTCTCCTCGCCGCTCCAAAAAATGTCGACCTCGTCCTCCCGCAAGATCGCCGCGGCGAACGGCTTCGGCCGCGGCAGCCTCACCGTGGCGGAGGCGTGGGCGTTGCACCACGCCCGGTATCCGGTCCCGCCGGACATGCGGGCTGCCAAGCAGCCGGCGGCTGGAAGATGGCCGTGAACGGCATTGGCATCCCGCCACCGCCGAAGCCGGACACGGATCAATGGAGGGACGCCATCAAGGCCCGGCGGGCTCAACTCACCGCCGAGGAGCGGGCAGATCGGACATGGGCGGCCAAGGGCAACAACACCTGGTGGGCCACGTACTTCAAGGCCAAGTATGGCGTCGAGATGCAAAGCACGGAGGGGCTCGTCGGCGGCCCCAATAGCTGGAACAAGGACGGCCGCGCCCTGTTCTGGGGCGTTCCGGGGCGCACCCTCGACAACGTCATCCGCGGCATCCGCAACGGCGCTCCAAGGCTGGAGATGCCGTCGTCGCCGCCGCCGTCTCCTCAATGGCAGCCGAGGAGGACGACGTACTCGTCCTCCTCGCACTCTTCTTCCTCGGGACCGGCGCGATCGACGCCGTCCTCGTCTTACCGGTCGGCGCCGTACACCGTTCCCAAACGGGAGGTGAAGGAGGAGCCGGCGACGCCCGTTAACACGAGGCGTGGCGGCAGCGGCAGCCGGCGGTAGCAAGGGAGGCGCGGCGGCGCCCTCATCATCCCGAAGCCGGAGGTGAAGGAAGAGCCGGAGGAAGCGTCGCAGGCGGCGCTGCTCAGCGGCTCATCGCCAGCAGCGACGACCCCGAGGACTGCCTAGGTCTGCGGGCGGCGTTCTTGGCGTCCATGAATGACAAGGACGCCTGGAGGGGCGACCTCGACGCGGCGATCGCCTTGTCCATCCGCGACTCCGGCAAGCCGCTGGTGGACCTCACCGACGACGACGAGGCAGGACCAAGCGGCGCGGTGAAGGATGAGCCCGTCGACGAGCCCGTCGGCGAGCGCGTCAAGCAGGAGGTCGTCACCGACGACATGTACAACTTCCAGCAGTACTACGACGCCTCCGGCCGCCGCAAGTGGTTCTAGATTAGGTTTAGTTTAAATTTAGTCAAATTTCGTTCGAATCTTGTAAGTTTGGACGAATCTTAGTCGAATCTCGTTAAGTTTAAAATTTCCGAATTTTTGTTTGGGGGACGCGATTGGGGAGCGACGTCCCCCAAAGGCGGCACGAACGAAACACGTCCCCCAAACGCTCAATCCGGCGCGGTTTGGGGGACGCGAGCTGGAGATGCTCTAAGCACGTATTCGAACCTTATGAATTTTATTATTAGGTGGCAAGTTTAGGTACCGTAAGTGCATTTTTGTCCTTGCAAATTAAGCACGAAAAAAACATAAATGTTAGGATTCGGGAAGTTGCACAAGACATGGATGTTGGAAACAATTCAATTGGTTTGGAAATTCTGGAGCATTAATAGGATCCGAGTCGAAAGAGTAGTAAAAGGTACTAGTAGGTTTTGAGCTAACGCGTCCGCGCGCAACACTGCAAGAAAGAAAGAAAAGGAAAGTCGAAACCGAGCTCGGGTTTGGGTTGCTTATTTTTGGAATAGTCGAACCGACATCACCCCGACGTCGAAACGTGTTGGAACCCGACCCAGGCGACGGCTATAAATCAGGTCGGATCGGATCGCACTCGGCGCGCCTCGATCGATACAGTAGCCGGCCTACTAGTGTCTCCTCCGACTGCGACCTTGGGACGCGACGCTGCGAGACCAGGACCTTGACCACCCGCGCGCCATCCAGGTAAGCCTCCATGCTCATATCTCTTGGGTCCTCCATGATGTTTTGCGCTCCATTTTGAGTTTTTCTCTTCCCTCTCCACATTCTATTCTTCAATTTGATTCCTCCTCCATCGCTCTTATTTGTTTTGCAATCTTCTTGCAGGTTTTCTTTCTTGATTATTACAAGAGTGAGTAGATCGATTGAAGAAATCATCCCCACCGCCACACACAAAAAAAGAGGGGGTTTCTATATTCCCTAGCTTACTTTGTTCTTTCTTTTCCCGTACGTACTATATTTACTTGCATAATGAGCGACTTCGTAGATATAACGAGCCGGTACTATAGGTTTGTTTTCTACCACGTTATCACGGATATAGGTGCTAAGCTTGTTCCAAGATGCTGCACGTTTTCTGATTTTGTTCTTCGTAACGTTATCATCGATAAGGTAGCCATACCCGGAGCACAAAAACTGCCTAACTCCGACACTGTGTGCGGATTGTTCTCCGAGGTAGGAAGGCTACTGTTTATAAGTACGCTGCAACTGTTCAAGGACTTGTTTGATTCCAATCTTTGCGTGCACACGTTAAGTCCTGACGATCTCATCGTAGTGCTAGACGATGGGAACGCCGTTAAGTTCCGACAGGGCCTCTCGTACGTGCACGCAACTAAAAGCATGATTAGCAAGAATTTTGCAATGCTTGCAGACATTATTGACAAAACTATTTTATCCAAGTGTAAGACCAGCTGGGTAGGAGAAATTGATGATCTTCTGGGTCTTCTTAAATCCAATGGTTTTGAGAATATGGAGCTCATCTTTTCTCATACTTCGCTGCTCGACATGTGTGACAAGATCAATGGGTTTACTAGAGGCCATAAGTATCTGTTGAGCAACATAAAAGATCACTATCCGCACATTTACCAAGATGTTCTTGCTTCAATTGTTTTCCGGTCAGACTGGGAAACACCTGTGATAAATAATCCTTACTTACTTGATTGCTACGATGCTAGGAGGATGGACAAGACTGAAGCTCCGAAGCAAGCAGCGCAGCTGCTGCAATCTTCTTCATCATCACAAGGTACGTACAAACGAATCGACCCACCCAAACTACCCCTCCTTTAATTAGTACTTGCATTGGGTCCGTTCTATACATACATTACATCTGCATTGTTCGTGTTGCAGCTGTGAACCAGCAGCCTGCTGCAGCTGCTCAGAAGAATGTGCCAACCGCACCAAGCAGAGGAAGAAGGTCACCACCTGCACCAAGCCCGGCAGCAGGGATACTTGGGACGCCACCAAGCACATCTGCATATCCTTTCAAGTCAACCATACAAGGTGGGTACTACTACTAGCACCTGTAGCTCGCTAAGACTAGAAACAATACACTCAAGCATCGGAAAGTGCTAACAACATACCACATTTTGTTTCTTGCAGCTTTGAGCCCCTCCGTAATTGCGCCAAACAATGGAAAAGTACCTCCACCTCCACCTCCACCTCCCATCCCAACTGGTCAACTGAAGAAGCCGTTTGTCCGCAGGTACAACCACCCCGGTAGCGATCCTAGGGAAGAGGTGCTCTTCTTCTACAGAAACGTTGGAGTACATGGACTTGACCGATCAATAAAGAACGGGATGGAGCTCTACGGCCTCCGAGGACTCAACATCATGTTGCTAAGTACCCTTCCACATCTCTCATCCAGTCTCATGGGCGTGCTGCATAGGCATGGGCTCTTGCGCCGAGCCAACATTCCAAGGGTCGTCAAGTAATCAGATCGAATGGAATAGATGACAGTGCTCACGTCAGTGTGATATCATTAGTGCTATGGTAGGGAATCTACATCAAAGGCGACTCAAGTTAGGATTAGACTATATTGTAGTTTTCTATTTCCCTGTTTTGCTTTGCTTGTGAACTGATTGTAAGTTGGTCTGAACTCATATATATATGGCTATTATGTGTTTGCTTTTATGTAAGTGAAAAATGAGTCTCGTCATTCAACATTGTTGAGTTCCTTGTTTTAGGTTTAAAAAATAGAGTAGTATAAGATAACATTATCTGTACTTAATAATTAGGTGTATCGCTAATTATCCCCGAGACAACCACAAGATATGCAGTGTAACATGAATGATCTTGATGCAACAAGATAGATAGCACATAACTATATAAGGTTAGGGTTAGTGTCTCACGGCTCGCATTGGGAAAGGATCGTCGAGGAAGTAGCGGAGAAAGTGGATGTCACGGAAGTAGCTGCATCGCCACGGCCTTGCTGTCCGAGGAGTCGAAGTAGGCAAAGAGGTTGAAGCCGAACATGTTCTCTCCACCATCTTGGCGGCGCCCGGGTCGAAGAAGACCTTGAGGAGGGAGGAGACCCGGGGAACACCGGCACGAACGACCAGGATGTGGTGTCAAAGAAACCCAAGCCAGCTTGCGGATGAAACCTCAAACATGTGGCGTGCAACAAACCGAAACGAGACGGATGATTTTCGGACTGCTGCTTGGAATGTTGTTGTCGGCCGGACTCGATCCAACAGAAAAAAACGCGGGGCAGAAAGGGTAGTGGTGCGCCGGCGCGGCGACCAAGGAGAATCAAGCCAGAAAAGGAGGCGGCCAGGGAATCCTCTCGCGCGGGAGCTGCTGCTTTGCGTTGACCGGCGCGCGGGAAGAAGTTGCCGCTGGCGCTGGCTTGCGCGCTGGTATGCTGATGCTGGCGACAAGCGGCATGGAAGAGGACCAGGCAGCAGCGCGGCTACTGACATTGATGTCGGCCTGGCTCAAGGAGAAGTGGAGCTTGCTGCAAGCGGTGGTGGAGTGGCTACCTGGTAGATCTGCTGCTGGTGTTTCCCGGTGGTGATGGCGAGCGATGGTGCGGCAAGGGGAAAAGGTCTAAGCGGCGGAAGAAAAAGCTGGTGCGGCTCGACGCAAAGACAAGGAGAAGCGCAGCGCGCGGGCAAAACAGGTGCACGGCCGGGAGAAAAGATTGCTCACCGGCGACAAGAAATGGGGGAAGAAAGGGCCAACAATTCAGATCTGAAAAATTGGGAAAATGGTGGGGAATTTTGGGGCTAGGGTTTGAAAGGGGAAGGAGTGGAGGGTTGACTTCAAATGGGCAGAAGTGCCACTTTGGGCTAAAACTTTCCTCGGAATTTTTACCTATTTTTATTTCAATAAAATAAGAAAATATTTTTCTAATTTTAAACGGGCTGAAAAGTATTACTTGTTTTATTAAAAGTAATAGAAAAAGTATTAACGACATTTACGAAATGGCATGTGTGGTCCACATCGTGATCGCAAAAGATTAGCCACAAATTTTTCTATCTGCGACGGATGAGTGACCTTCCACCATGGGAAATCACACTATGGTAGACGAGTTTCGGGAGGCCGTTGATTAGTGACATCATGCAAAATGACATGTGGTAAATGTCGTTAACTGGACGATAACTTTTTATATGGGTCAATATTGTGGTATCGATACGGTAGATGCCATAGGATGGATAAAGTAGAGTGGTGAGCCTGTATGGACTACGGCGGATTCCAGAGACGGGCTTAGGCATGAGCAACACGGCAACCCACCGAGGTTCGGGGCCCTCATATGGAGGCAACACTTTGAATGTACAAGGATGCCCCCTAGAGGGGGTGAGTAGGCGGGTTATAAAAACTTCTACTTGAGGGCTAAACAAGGCGGAATAAAAGTACTCAAAGTTTATTTGTTTAGCACAAAGCCTATCAACTAGGGTTTTCCTATGTGCACTGATACGTCTCCGACGTATCGATAATTTCTTATGTTCCATGCTTGTTTTATGACAATACCTACATGGAAGAGAGATTAACCACATAGCTACCGGTACAGCCCTTAGCCTCGATAGAGAACTACTCCCTCCTCATGGGAGACAGCAGCGATGATGAAGATGGCGGTGGTGTCGATGGAGATGCCTTCCGGGGGCACTTCCCCGTCCCGGTAGCGTGCCGGAACAGAGACTCCTGTCCCCCAGATCTTGGCTTCGCGATGGCGGCGGCTCTGGAAGGTTTCTCGTACCGTGGCTTATTCGTATCGAAGATTTAGGTCAGGGGGCTTCTTATAGGCGAAGAGGCGGAGTCGGAGGGGGTCTGGGGCCACCACACAGTAGGGTGATACGTCTCCGACGTATCGATAATTTCTTATGTTCCATGCTTGTTTTATGACAATACCTACATGTTTTGTTCACACTTTATGATGATTTTATGCGTTTTCCGGAACTAACCTATTGACGAGATGCCGAAGTGCCAGTTCCTTTTTTCTGCTGTTTTTTGTTTCAGAAATCCTAGTAAGGAAATATTCTCGGAATTGGACGAAATCAACGCCCAGCATCTTAGAATTGCATGAAGCTTCCAGAACACCCGAGAGCCGCCAGAGGAGAGCCACAGGGGGCCCACACATGGGGCTGGCGCGGCCGAGCTAGGGCCCGCGCCACCCTATTGTGTGGCGGCTCCGTACCCCCTCCGACTCCGCCTCTTCGCCTATATAAAGGTCCCTGACCTAAATCTTCGAGACGGAAAAGCCACGGTACGAGAAACCTTCCAGAGCCGCCGCCATCGCGAAGCCAAGATCTGGGGGACAGGAGTCTCTATTCCGGCACGCCGCCGGGACGGGGAAGTGCCCCCGGAAGGCATCTCCATCAACACCACCACCATCTTCATCACCGCTGCTGTCTCCCATGAGGAGGGAGTAGTTCTCCATCGAGGCTCGGGGCTGTACCGGTAGCTATGTGGTTCATCTCTCTCCTATGTACTTCAATACAATAATCTCATGAGCTGCCTTACATGATTGAGATTCATATGATGATGCTTGTAATCTAGATGTCATTGTGCTAGTCAAGTGGATTTTACTTATGTGATCTCCGGAGACTCCTTGTCCCACGTGTGTAAAGGTGACGAGTGTGTGCACCGTGTGGGTCTCTTAGGCTATATTTCACGGAATACTTATTCACCGTTATGAATAGCATAGTGAAGTGCTTATTTATATCTCTTTATGATTGCAATGTGCTTTGTATCACTACTATTCTATGTGCTACTCTAGTGATGTTATTAAAGTAGTCTATTCCTCCTGCACGGTGTAATGGTGACAGTGTGTGCATCGTGTAGTACTTGGCGTAGGTTATGATTGTGATCTCTTGTAGATTATGATGTTAACTATTGCTATGATAGTATTGATGTGATCTATTCCTCCTTTCGTAGTGTGAAGGTGACAGTGTGCATGCTATGTTAGTACTTGGTTTAGTTGTGTTGATCTATCGTGCACTCTAAGGTTATTTAAACATGAATATCGAATATTGTGGAGCTTGTTAACTCCGGCATTGAGGATTCGTGTAATCCTACACAATTAGTGGTGTTCATCATCCAACAAAAGAGTGTAGAGTATAGCATTTATCTATTTATTCTGTTATGTGATCAATGTTGAGAGTGTCCACTAGTGAAAGTATAATCCCTAGGCCTTGTTCCCAAATACTGCTATCGCTGCTTGTTTACTGTTTTACTGCATCTGTACTTCCTGCAATATTACCACCATCAACCACACGCCAGTTGTAGCATCAAGTATTTTGTGGCGCTGTTACTACTGCTCATATTTATTCATAGTTAGGCCTTACAAAGGGTTGGAGGATCCAGCGGCGCGTAGGGTGTAGTTTGCTAGCCCTAGACAGGATGTTCCGGGGATCAACCTCGTGTTGGTTTTTAGGGCTTGTCTAGGATCGGCTTACGATCACCGTGCGTGGCCGCGAGGCCCAATCGTGAGTAGGATGATCCGATTATGCGGTGAAAACCCCAAATCGTCGTAGATCGTTTTAGCTTTATCTTGATCAAGCAGGACCACCATATATTCGTACACCTCGTGCGAATCATGGGTGGATCGGCTCCTTGAGCCGATTCACGAGACAACCCGAGAGCCGATCGAGGCTCGTATTTAATGTTTACGTGTATGCCATGCAGGAAACTAAGCGAGGCATCTCCATCACCTTCCCGACCAGGTATAGGTCGGGTGGCACGCCCTTGCACCAGCATCGGACGTGCGTGCCGGAGTCTTTGCGGGCCGTCGCTCGGAGGGACCAGGGCCAGCCGCAGCCCTAAGTTGCTCCCGGCTCTCCTGTGTTGCCCGTCGCTGCTCGCCGGTGGGTTTCTGACCGCAACACATTCTGGCACGCCCGGTGGGACCCCAAGCAAAGGAAAGCCGACGACGAAACATCGGCTGGCACCAACATGGTGCTCATTCTTCTAACAGAGTTTAGCGCTCCAGGATTAAACGACGCATTCGATTTTGATGACGGCGAGCGCATCGACGTGACGAAGGATGGGGTTAGGCTGGTTCTACCTACCGGCCTGACCGTGTGGTAAGAACATTGGGATCAACCCCCGAAGACCTATGAAGTGTGACAAATTGATGAGCAAACGTGGCGAGGCCGATCCTTGGGATCGGCCCCCGAAGATCTATGAAGGGACATTACAAAACCCTCATTGAGCGCTTCGATCGATATGGAGGCCGGTTCCAGCAATCGACCAAAATTATCCTCACCACACGGTCTGCGCGTGTTCAACGATGATCTAATGAGCAGCGGCCACGTCGGCTACACGAATCCTAACGGAGCCGACGTGCAAATACAGTGCCTTGGCATACTACAGAGCCGATATCTGCAGTCACCTGACAGATTCGGCTCGGGGGGGCACATAATCAGTAGACAGACGCATGGGCAATAAAATGTTAGGAGCCGATGGAAAATCGGCCAGTAAAAAAAATGTAGCAAGTACAGAAAAATCAAAACTCAAGTTCAGAAAGATCAAGTTCAGCGAAACATCTGTCTCTGAAGGCCCTACTGAAGAAACGCGCCGAGGGCGAGAAGGGCGTCAACACGGATGCGATCCACCTCAGCGATCTCAGCCTCGTCGTCCTCGACCTTACCCGTCACCAGCTGACTGCTCAGGGTACGAATTTCAGCCAGATCGGTCTTCAGATCGGCTGTGAGGCCTTTTGCTTCCTCCTGGGATAAGGGCTTCCTTGTCTTGGATAAGCTGCTTGGTCACCCTGACTCTCTCTTCAAGGCTCTCCAGTTCCTTGCGCAGGGTCTCGAGTTCAGCGCGATTGGCAGTAGTGTCCGTCTTGGCGTCCAAAGCAGCCTTCTTCTCGTTGAGCCGTTGGCACTTTTCTGCAATATCGGCTCTCAACGGAAGCTGGGTGTGGCGAAGAGTAATCCTTTGTCGAGCCGATTGCACCCTTGACTTGAAGACCGACAGAGTAACAGCTGGCCAGAGCTTCACTTGCAGTGTCATAGGGAGCTGGGGCTGGATATCTTCGAGGATGCTTTTGACTTCCTCGGAGTTTGCAATCAGGGTCTCAATCGAGGAAGAGAGCAAATCCTTGAGACGCTGGAGTGGACCATGGATCGCGCTAGGACTCGGCTCTCCACTTGCCTTGGAAGTAGTCGGTTCGATGGATTCTGGATCGAACGTCAGCAAGCTCGAGAGATCACAACCCTGATAAGGCAAACAAAGCGAGTTTAGCCTACAATGAAGAGGGTGATAGAGCCAAGGAGAGGGGGTATACCTCTCCCAAGGTAGGAGGAACAGCCGATGTAGTGATGATCGGCTTTTCTGTGGGCTTGGCTAGGTCAGCCACTCGGTCGGCCGCGATCGTCGAGGTGGCTAGGTCCAGGGTGGTGGACGGCATCGGTACCTCCTCGACGTCTCCGCTAGAAGTTTCTTTGGTCTGCAGGAGGAAGTGGTTAGCCGATCCAAACGACGATGGGTTAGCAAGAAGTGTGACCGGGGAGAGAATTACATTTGAGACCTCCGGCTTGATGGAGAGGTTCGTGGGTCTTTACGAGCCCTTTTGACGCATCGACGCTTCGTGCGTGACCCCGATCTGCTCGGGGCTTGGGGAGCAGGAGGCTCGGGGATCGACTTTTTCTTAGAAGCCGGCGCTGGTGAAGCCGTCTGGCTCTGAGTGGTGGACCTCTCAGAATTACCCGAGCTTGAGTCCCCCTGGCTGGATTCTACGGCCCCGCTCGAGGTTTCTTCCGTGGAAGTCTGTAGAAAAGAATACGAGCGTGTTGTAAAAGGCTGGGGAAGCGGATAAATGTGGACAGGGCATGAACCAACTTACATGCAAGCTTTCTTGGGCATGAGCTTTACGCTTCAGGGTCTTCCTGGCAGCTACCTTCCTCACTGCCGTCCTCGCCTGAGTCGAGGCTCGGGGGGCAACTGGCCCTGAAGATGCTTTATTCTTGGGAGCCGATTTCGGTGAAATCGGCTGACTCTGCATTATGACTTTCTTCAGGGGTGGCGAGCTCTGGCAGAAGAGGACCACTGGTGCCGGAGGGAGGAATACGAAGGGGGAACCATCGGCTTGCGTAGGAGCCGGGCCATCTTGTTGCTACCAGGAGATGGAGTCAGGTCACAGACAATCACCATAATGCTGTTACAAGAAATGTTTAAGTAATGGTACCTGGTCCGCAGGAACGTCATACTCGGCATCAAGTTGTCTCAGCAACGGTCCGAGAGCCCTTCTGAAGACATGGGTCTTCCACATGGACCACCAAGTCTCGAAGCCATCGGTGGTGGAGGAGAAACGGAGGTCGTGGGGAATTGGGATGGCCAAAGCATCGAAGAAGGTATAACATCTTTGGCCAGTAAGAATGTCAGGCAGTTCAGCTCTAATTGCTGTCAGGTGGTGTAAGAAGAAGTGTGGAGGCACCTGCCCGAGGCCAAGCTGTCGGGCTACCACTACCGGTTGGTAACACTCATAACCAGGCTTGATGATCCGGTTCGAGGTACTCATACCAACAGGGAGGAAGCAAGGACGGATCATGATAGAATACAGATGCTGGGTGCTAGCGTCATCGACAAAATCATCCAATCGAAAGGAGATTGGATTTTCAAAGTTCGCCGATCCAAGTATAAGGAAAGAACAGGGGTTGTCCAAACCTTGGAAGAAAATCTTGAACCACCTCGTCGCTTCCTTGGGGATCAGCCTGCTGCCTGGGAGACCATACAAAGCTTGGCCATAGCTGGTGCATCGGATATCCTTTCCATTAACATCTGGAAAGGTGCAGGTGGTCAAAGGTGGGAAGTCTGGGATCTGGTTCTGAAAGTATAGCTGCGCCCATAACTGAATAAACCACCAGGGGCCGCCAGTTTTAACTGTCTTTTGAGAGAACAGTTTGACAGACATCAGTTGAAGAGATCGATAGACTTCTCCAAGAAACAGTTTGCCTAGGCCAAGTTGGGTGCCTTTGGCAAGTTCATAGGCCAGGGAAAGGTAATTCTTGGTAGGGGCAAGTGATGGGCCACAGAAAATAAAGTGCTCCAACCAGAAATTCAGGAAGGCTGTATGTTCTCTCTCTGTCACAGGGCCTTTGGTCTTCATATAACGATTGAGGTAGGCACCCCAGCTGGTACATTCTTTCTTAGAAGACAGGGTGAAAGGGACCTTCAGCAGTTTGAATGCAGAAGGGCTTGGGGATGCAATGTCTAGGCCTGTGATCATGGCCACATCTAGCAGAGTTGGTGTCATGGGGCCATGGCCGAACATGAAGCAGTTCAGTGCATCAGACCAGAAGTAGCCGATGGTTTTCAGAATGTTTTCATTCTTCTCGAGGGGAGACAATGATAATGATAAGGCATCGGCTATCCCTATGGCTTCCCAGGTGGCATAATGGGTTTTGGATACTCTAGTGTACCATGCCACCCAACCCTCAGGGGGATTAGGCCAGGCTCTCAGGCAGTCGGCCCAGGAAGTCAGATCTAAGTTCTGATTCACAAAGGGGATTCTGTTAGCTTCGCATGAAATTAAGAGGGCGGGACTCTCGGAAGAACGAGGACCGAGGCACATAGAATTTGCGAGAGAAGGATGTGGCAGTAGGATGTCTGAAACCTAAAATGAGTAACAGAGCAAAACATTAATTCAGGTGCTTGCTATTAATCCTAACGTCAATTCGGATTGCCAGAGGAGATTAAGGGTTACCTTCAGGTCGGAGACCATGGCGTTGGTGTTGGATGATTCCGCCATTGGACGCGCTGAAGAATTGCAGGCGGCGCGGTCGAGATCTGAGACGAAGGCGGCCGTGAGTGGGAACTGCTCAGGCGGCGATTTGGGGATCTGAGTTTGCTTTCTCAGACGAAGGTCGCAGGTTACCGTTTGGAAGGGTGGCTAGGGCGACCTTACTCGTGTTTTTATGGTAGAGACCGATGCGATGCCATCGGTTCTTTTGGGGAGATCGTTTGACTTTGACCATCGGCAAAAGGCTGACGGGAAATACTTCTTCATTAACAAAAGGAGGGTTTTTTTACAATGAAGAGCCGATTTCTCAAAGAAAAGGGGAACAAAAGAAGAGCCGATTGCTCGCATACTACTGATCCTATTCTACTGATCTTATTCTACTGATCCTCGCTGCCCTCGTCGTCGGCGTCATAGCTTCCGCCGGCGCTACTTCCGGAGAACTCCTCGTCACCGCTACCCCAGTGTTCGACTGGAGCTTCTTCCTCTTCGTCATCATCGTCATCTTCACTGTCCGCCCAAGCACGGAAGCACTTCGCCGGCGGGTACCCAGCGGAGGAGGAGGAGGAGTCGTCTTCCTCTTCGTTCCTCCATGAGTGGAGGTCATCCTCGCTCTCGCTCTCCAGTTCCCTTTCGATGAGGAACTGGAGGTCGTCCTCCCCGTCAGTCAGGGGTTTGTCGCCATCTGACAAGAGGCCGAAGTCCCACTCGGGCTCTGACATTGGCTCACTCGAGGAAGAAGATTGGAAAGAGAGGCTGGAGGAGACGGAGGAAGAAGAAGACATGGCTACAGGGAAAGAGGGTTTTTTGGTGTCGATAGCTAGAACAGAGGAAGGGGATGAAGAAGGGCTGATCAATCGGCACGGTTAAATAAGAAGGAGCTTAGTGGAGATTTAATGCTATTGCAGTTTCCAAGGAAGATGCTGACGCTATCAAATTCAGCAAAGAAGTTGAGAGGACAAGCATCATGATAAAGGATACTGCGACGATTCTGCTCTGCCACGACATGACCCGACGAAGAAAAAGCAGAGTGATTTTGGAATTATCAATTCCAAAACCAGGGGGGCATGTGTTATCACCAGAATTTGACCGAGTCAGAGGTGGGCCGCGATCAAGATGGATTTGAAGAATATATATGGAAGAAATATGTGAATCGGCCTTTATATGCAAAGTGTGGGCTAGTTGGCCCGTGTATCTGTAACATATTAGGATACGTATCGGTTAGTTAGAATTTGTCTCGTGCACGGTTGGGATTATTCCCACGTTAGAAAGTCCCCTGGACTATAAATATGTATCTAGGGTTTATGAAATAAACAACAACCAACGTTCAACCACAAATCAATCTCGGCGCATCGCCAACTCCTTCGTCTCGAGGGTTTCTACCTGTAAGCATCATGCTGCCTAGATCGCATCTTGCGATCTAGGCAGCACAAGCTTTATGTTGTTCACGCGTTGCTCGTATCGAAGCCTTTTTGATGGCGAGCAACGTAGTTATCTTAGATATGTTAGGGTTAGCATTGTTCTTCGTATCATATGCTTGTCGTAGTGCAACCCTTGCATATCTAGCCGCCCTTACACCTATCTTAGGTGTAGGGGCGGCACCCGCTTGATCATTGTTTAGTAGATCCGATCCGTTACGGTTGCTCCTTGTTCTTCAAGGATTAGTTTAATATCTGCAATAGTTAGGCCTTACAAAGGGTTGGAGGATCCAGCGGCACGTAGGGTGTCGTTTGCTAGTCCTAGACAGGATGTTCCGGGGATCAACCTCGTGTTGGTTTTTAGGCCCTATCTAGGATCGGCTTACGATCACCGTGCGTGGTCGCGAGGCCCAATCGTGAGTAGGATGATCCGATTATGCGGTGAAAACCCCAAATCATCGTAGATCGTTTTTAGCTTTATCTTGATCAAGCAGGACCACCATATATTCGTGCACCTCGTACGAATCATGGGTGGATCGGCTCCTTGAGCCAATTCACGGGACAACCCGAGAGCCGATCGAGGCTCGTATTTAATGTTTACGTGTATGCCATGCAGGAAACTAAGCGAGGCATCTCCATCACCTTCCTGACCAGGTATAGGTCAGGTGGCACGCCCTTGCATCAGCATCGGACGTGTGTACCAGAGGCTTTGCGGGCCGTCGCTCGGAGGGACCAGGGCCAGCCGCAGCCCTAAGTTGTTCCCGGCTCTACTGGGTTGCCCGTCGCTGCTCGCCGGTGGGTTTCTGACGACAACACTTATCCACCGGCCTGACCGTGTAGCAAGAACAAACCAATGAGCAAACGTGGCGAGGCCGATCCTTGGGATCGGCCCCAAAGATCTATGAAGGAACATTACAAAACCTTCACACCCAGGCATAGCACGCCGTTGACTGCCACCGAGGCTTTGCCCTTATCCTCCACGCACCTATCCTCATCCCAGAACTCGCCAAGATTCGCGCCCAGGCATAGCACCAACATCACCGTGCATCCCGGCCAGTCGCCGCCGTCGTGTCGCCACCTCGATGATCGATTGGAGCTATAAATAGACCAGGAATACCTCCGTGAACTCCTTGTTCCGCGACGCCACTCCATTCTCTCTCAATCCCTCTCTATTCCCCGCAAACCGCCATGCTCCGTCGCCGGAGTTCATGACGCCACCGTCGGAGGAGGCCACCCCATGGACCCAGAGGTAGTCCAAGAGAAGCGCACGAGTGAGAGGATCATCCTGGTAGAAGGAATCGAGAAGGGGCGGTCTCAATCGGGCGATTTCGAGTGTTCCCTTTCTCAGGTACTTTTCGGACTTCTCGTCGGAGAGCTCGTCTCCGGTCACCACTGGCATCGTCGACCACCGCAAACAAACCAGGGTGAGTCAGCGCATCGATTGAGCTATGATTAGCTTCCTAGAATGCATCCTAGCTTCGTTTAGGAACTTGGCCGGAGCCCGCCGCCGCAGATGTGGGTCGCCGGCGATGTTCCGGTGATCTTCCGAGGCAAACACCACCACCATTAGATTCATCTCGATGTTCTTGTTCGATTGAGGCCAGTAGCTCGTTCCCTAGGGCCATAAATCGGAGGCGCCGTTCCAGACTGCCGCCGGCGTTGAGCCGCCGGCAACGCAGACGTGGCCGTGGGGCCCTTTCACACTCATTGACCGGTCGTTGCCTGCGTGGCAACTGACCTGGTCAATGACCCCACTGGTCAGCCTCTAGAGTTAGATCTGAACCGGTATGCCTAGTCTTCTCCATTTAATTGAAAATCCAGAAAATAGTTTAAACTTTACAAAATCATAGAAAATTCATATTAGCTCAGAAAAATAAATATAAGATATCAAAATATCCCTAAAAATAAACTCTATCCAATAAAAATATAAAATGAAATTTTTATTTTTAATAAAAATTCAATTATTTAATACTTGCTATTTAAGCCTTTAATTTTAATTCTAAATTCAATTAAAATTCAATAATTAGGAAAAATTCATAAAATAAATAAAAAACCAGTAAGGAAATAAGGAAAACATTAAAATTAATTTTCTTTTCAATTAACTTATTAAATCCTTATTAGGAGGATTTAAAACCCTAAAATAATAATTACCTAATTATTAATTACTTAAAATAATAAGATGCCAAATTCAATATTATTTTTATTCCCAAATTATTAATAACTTCAACTTTAAATTGAAGTTATTAATCATAGAGCTATTTTTTTTTGAGAGAAACTGTGAAGCATAGCCTCACAGCAATTTATTAAAAACCAAAGAAAACAAAGTATCCACCACATACATATGTACAAAACAGGAAAGAAAAGAAAAAGAAGCTAGGAGCCTAAAACAAAGAATCAATCCAAGCCTGCAGCTGAGAGACATGCTTTTGTTTAACCCTATGCTTATGCGAGATAAACATCATGAATAAAATCTCTTCTCCAAGCTCTAAAAGATGGCCGAGTGTGCTTTGAAAGATCAGTCCATTCCTTTGCTTCCAAATGTGCCAAAGTGCTAAAATAACAACCTCGGTGAAAAAAGGCTTCCCAAACTCCTTTCTTGCATGTATGAATTTGTCCTCAATTGTATTCCCAACTGACCAATCAATCTGCGAGATAGTTCCAAATCCCGACATCGAAAACACACTCAAAGAACAAATGAATTCTGTCTTCATAAGAATGTGAAGAGCAAAGAATACAATGATACTCATCGATAACATTCCAATGCCGCCTCTTAATCATGTCCTTTGTATTGAGCACTGTCACCGATCAACAACCAGGCAAAAACTTTTATTTTCAACACACACTTCTTGTTCCAAATCCAACCATAAACCTTACTCGCAGGTAAAACCCCTGAAACTATGTCGATAAAAACGCTGAGCTGTATAAGCCCCATCCTTCCAAATGGTTTTCCATTCATCCTTGCCATCTGGTTGTAACACCACAGTTTGAATCAATCCCTGCAAATCAACAAGCTCCATGGCTGCCTGCTGTGACAAAGGCCTCTCAAAAAGATCCACAATATCAGGCATGAGCAATGCCTCCTTAACAGATAGGGTCTGATTCACTGTATAAGAATAAAGTCTTGGAAATCTTTCCTGAGGACAAACACCATTCCATCTATCTGCCCAAAACAGAGTTGTAATGCCATCCTTTATATTCACCGATGTCACGGACACTGTAAAGCTCGATAACTTCATCACATCTCTCCACCAAAAGGATCCACATAGCTTGGATGCATGTGGCACCCCTTCTGGATAATAGTTCCAAACCAAATTGACCCAGGGCAAATCCTCCCTATTAAAGAACTTATGCAAATGCTTCAAAAGAAGTGCCTCATTCTGCAATTTAAAATCCAAAACCCCTAAACCTCCATTTGCTTTGGGCTTACAGATCATATCCCAGGAAGCCAAGGACTGACTAGTGCTGCATTCACCCTTCTTCTTTCTCCACAAACACTGACGAATAATCCTGTTTAATTGCTTAATGATACCCACTGGAATACTCAATGTACATAAGAAGAAAATTGGCATTGAGCTAAGGCAAGATTGGATCAAGCTGCAGTCTACCACCATAAGCTAACGGTGAAGAACTAGCGAGATAACCTTCTCTCCATTCTATCCACCATAGGCAAAAGATCTTGCATAGCTGGTGCGGTGGTACCCAAGGGTAACCCCAAATAAGTGAAAGGCATAACACCAACCTTACAACCAAAATCACTTGCAAGGGCCGCCACCTCTTCCTCAGATAAATTTATAGGCAACATACAAGATTTATGAAAATTCACTTTCAAACCTGTGGAAGAACTAAAGTCCTGCAGAGCTACCTTAAGCACAGCTAATTGAGCACTATCAGCAGGGACAATCAACAGTGTGTCATCTGCATACTGTATAATTGGGAAGTCTGGATCACCAGTTTGAATAGGCAATGATATAAGACCCCTCTGCAACAAATCATTCACCACTGATTGTAACAAATCTTCTCCAAGAACAAATAACAGGGGAGAAAGTGGATCCCCCTGCCTAACCCCCCTTTTGCATTTAAACTGCTTGCCTGGAACTCCATTGATGAGGACTGAAGAAATACCAGATTCCAAAATCATCTTGACCCAAGCAATCCACTCCTTACTGAAACCTTTCTTCCTTAAAATCTCATAAATGGCCTCATGCTCAATAGTGTCAAATGCCTTCTCAAAATCAAGTTTCAAAATGACCACTGGGTCTCTTTGAGGCCTTACACTGATGTATATACTCAAAGGTCCAGGCAAGACAATCATGAATGGTTCTACTTTTGATGAAGCCATATTGATTCTTATGTATGCACTGCATAATAACCTTCTGAAACCTATCTGCAGCCATTTTGGTGAGAAACTTCAAGCAGCAATTTGTCAAAGAAATAGGTCTGTAATCATTCACACTCTCAGCTGACTGCTTCTTAGGAACTAAAGAAATATGGGAAGTATTAATATGCTCCAGATTTAAACTGCCTTGTGCAAACTCAGCAGCCAGATTATAAAAATCATGCTTGATAATATGCCAGCACTTTTTCATAAACAATCCATTAAAACCATCAGGCCCAGGGGCCTTGTCCACTGGCATTCTTTTAACTACCAAATCCATTTCCTCATGAGTAAAAGGAGCTGCTAGATTTTCAAGCCCATCCACCTTGCTCAAAAGAGTATTTAAATCAAATTTCATATCAATTCCCATAGAGGACCCCATTCTATCCTTGTAACAATTCCACACCATACCAGACCATTTCATCATGGTTACTAACACTGCCTTCCATCTTACGCAATCAAGGAAGCAATACTATTCCTTCTGTATCTCTCTGTTGCCATAGCATGAAAAAACTTTGTATTTTCCTCCCCTTGTTTCATCCATCTAATGGTACATCTCTTCCTCCAGTACCTATACTGTGCATGCAAAAGTCTTTCTTGATGTAACTTTACCAATTTTCTGAAATTTGCCTCGGGTGTGTAAAGATTCCTGTACTCTTCTAAATTATCAAAGAAGAGTATAACCATGTTGCATCTAGCAATTAGATCCTTTAACTTAGACAGACTCATTTTCCACTTTTTAAGGCCTGCCCTAAGCCCCTTAAGTTTCTTGACCAGCAAAGCTGCAGCATTAGTTGCTCTATAGTCCTGCTGCCAAGCAGTAGCCACACACTCTAGAAACCCAGGCTGCTCTGGCCAATAATTCTCAAATCGAAATAAATGCACCTTTGGAATAGAGGTTTGTATGGATACATTGCATGGAACATGATCCGAAGTGGTTTTAGCAAGAGGGTGAACCATGGTATTAGGGTAAGATTCTGTCCAATTAACTGACGTGAAAAACCAGTCAAGCTGTTCCAAAAGTGGCTCATTTTGCATGTTTGACCAAGTGAAAGATCGCCCTTTAAGAGGTAGCTCAATTAAACCCAGGTGACTGATAATTTCATTAAAAAGGAAAATGTCATTGAGGTCTCCACCAGGCCTATTTCTGTTATCTTGCGAGCGAATAAAATTGAAATCACCCATGAACAACCAGTCCTCATCATCGGGAACATTCAAATTATAAAGCCATTGCACAAAATTATCTCTTTCCTCTCCATGACAAGGACCATAAATATTAACCGGAGTCCATTGCTGATTGGAGTGAGTGGATGTGAATTTTATAATTATACCAAATTTACGCAAATCAATAAGAACCCCCGTGAACACCTGCCGAATTCCACACAACCAACATACCCCCGACGCACCCACCGAAGGAGAGCGGACAAAGTTATCAAAACGCCGTGGACAAAACCCTCTTATGAATTTACGATCAAAAGCTTCTTTTTCGTCTCTTGCAAACATAGGATAGCACAATTACTTTCTTCCATTTTCTCTCCGACTTTTAAGCGCTTAGCTTCGCATTGATCCCCCTAATATTCCACCCCAACACCGACCAAAAGCGACAATCCATTATCCAACCCATGACATGTACCAACATAATGAGCTAGCGTAGCCAACCCACATTACAAAAATAACCACGGGAACCATACTAACACCGAAGTTGCAAGAGACACAATAACCATAAAAGACAGGTAACGAGACACCAAAATAAAGGGCACAGTGCCCCTGTAGATGCATGGGAACACTAATCATCAATATCAGCTTGCTTGACACCCTCATCACTTGGCTCTGCTGTAAGCTTCGCCACCGTCAAATCTTCAGGGTCCATCTGCAGTAGATCACCAATGCGCTGCATAACAGGTATAGACACCATTGCTGCCGACGCGAGCTAGAGCACCCCTCTCCTGTTCAGCTGCACTTGATGGCACAGGCGACCGTCTCATCAACTCCCTCACAGTAGAGGAGGGTTCCACCTTCCTAGATCGCTTCTTAGGTTGAGGCTGCAAATCCTTCAGAGGAGCTGCCCTAAAACCCTTGTTTGCTGACACACTTCGAGTAACTCGCTGAAGCGAAGGATCCAAGTGCACTTTCTGCTTCTTTCGTCGAGCAGTAACTTTGACAGCAGGTGTGGATGGCACTGGATTCTGCACAGAAGCAGAGGACACTTGCAAAGAATCCTCATCAGTGGACTGACAAACATCAACAACAGTACATCTAGCAGCATCCACTTGGAGCCATGCTAAGAGCGGTGAAACAGAAATTCTCATCAACCACCCGTGGCTTGACTGCCACCACCATTCGCTTCTCTGTTGCCTTGCCATATATGTAAGAGCTCTGGAACTGAAAAGCAGCCTCCCAGTTGCGCTTCAGATGACTGAAAGGGGAAGATCTCATGGAGATGGGGATAGACTTCGAAAACAGCTCTGGGAGGAAAGTGTGCATCAGTCTAGCCCACATCAATGGAGGCGGTAGAATTGGACCAATCTCTACTCGCCCCACCTGAATAACATCAAAAATACCAGGCCCATGTGCATCCTCACCCATGTTCACTGAATCACTAGAATTGTCAGACAAATGCAACACCATAGGCTGCTGAATGTCCATGCCACCGATCCTCCATCTCATTCATATTCTCCTGCATGGGTTGCTTGCACGGAGTTCATCAAAAGGCTGCGGAACCGCATCCCAACCTATCTCCGGATCACTGCGGCTGCACAAAGAGATTCGGATTCGGCTGAAGATTTCCTGGCATTGGATGCGGATTGCCATCGAGCGGCATCCGATCTTCATCGGCGGGCAGCTGTTCGACAAATTCTGCGAGATAGTATAAAAACAGGCGCGATCCACGTCTCCTTAACCCCTCCGATCGTCGAGAACTTGCCGAAAACAACATCCCTAGGCACCGGAGCAGGGGAACTAAAAGATGCATACACAAGAATCCTTTCCTTGATAGGATCATCACGATTCCAGAAGTGGAATTTCCCAAAGGTGGACACCGCAGAGGAGATATCAAAATCATTCCTATAGTCAGGTGGCGTACCCAAGAACATGAGCCATCCCTTACGAAAACCTAGAGCCGCCCTATGATTCTGCGGTGCATCATCAGCTCTGACAAAGCGGACAAATCGATTGAGCAACTGATAGTGGCCGTGCTGAACCAACGCATTGACCGCATTGGGGCTACTAAGCTGGAAGAGACCCGCACCAAAGAGACTCGGCTGATTGTCCAGGACATTGCGATTCAGTGGGCCAAGGAGAAGATTAAGCACCTGACCTCTCCAGAAGACTTCATCAGCTGGCGGCGGTGCTGGCTCGACAATAGCAATGCAAAGTCATGGTGGTAGGGGAGCGGATCTTGAGCGAGGAGAGTAGAAGGTTCTTGGCAACCTTGTCGGCCCTCCATCGATCACTTGATGACCCCATGGCAACCATGGCGTAGGGTCCACTTCAAAGGTCGCCATCAAGGACGACGAATCTAGGTTTGGAGTAGTACAAGGTGGCGGCAGATTGGGAGTAGAACTATCCGATGGCAAAACGACATCTTCGAGGGGGAGAGGCGCATTTATCCTGTCGGACGAAGCCGAAACGGCAGCGGTTGCCCCAGATACTTCCTCTTTTGGTAATGGGCCTGACTTTTTGGGCACCCATATTTGGGCCTTGTCTTTTATTAAAAACTTGAAACAGTTCTTTTTAATATGCCCATAACTATAACAGGCCCGACACCTAATATCATTTGTGCAAACGTTTTGAAAGTGAGTCATGCTTAAACACCTGCCACACTTCCAAACTTTAAAAGTCATATCATCAATCATCTGCTCAAACGCCTCATCTTGTAACTTCTCAACTTGTGCAAAAGGCAGATTATCAGTCTGACCTAAAGATGTAGGAACCGAAACCCCATTACCAAGAGTAGAAACATGTGTGACATGCACATCATATATCTCATGTTCAGTAACTCCCTTAGCCAACGAGCCATCAGTCAAGCCATCTGCATTCTCATTCAGAGGTGCACTATCACTAGAAACAGGCTTTTGATAACCCTTACAAGCAGAATAAGAAATCTCCTCCGCAAACGCCAACTTCTTCTTAGGGCCTAAAAACCCCATAGGCTTGTGAATTGATTTTGGTGCTGATCTTTTCATAGCGGAGAGACCAAGTTGCATTGCTCGCTTTGAAGGACCGACAAGAATCCATTCGGTTTGACACTCTTGTTGCCAAAGCAAAAATTCTCTCCTCCAGTTAGGACCACCTCGACTCCAAAGATGAAAGAAACATTTAAACTGCTGGCATCTATATTGCTTGAGCTTCAGTATATGAAAAGCAACTTCCTTTGAAGCAACCGCAAAAGAGAACACCCTGTCCTTGAGAGAGGACACAAGAAATTCCCCACAGAAACCACCAAGACAAGCCTCCAAGGCTAAAGCAACCAAATCCTCCTCCATGCGAAAAGTGGCCCTTCCAAAAGACACAACCATTGAGAAGTGACCCGTACTATCAGAGGGGGCACGAGTTGAATGAAATTTGTTACTCGACATCCTTTGAGAAGTTTACGCCATGTGAGAAGTCAAGACCCAGTCTTAAAGAATCAAAAACCGCAGATGAAACCCCACTGCTATCCATCTTTGTACCCTCATTATGTGAGCTAGAACTTTGATTATCAGGTTTCAACAGAACAGAGTGGGAAGGCACAACAGCAGGTGACACGGGCTGCAAAGGCACAGCTGGCGACACCGAAGAGGTAGATGCATTATCCCTCATTAAGACAGTTGGCAAAACTGCATGATCCATGCAAACACGTCGAAAAGGCGCTGGTGTAGCCGGCATGCCAATACGAACCACATGAATGGGAAAGAACAACTTAGCCCCAATGCTGAAATGATCACCTTTCTGCAAAGAACGACAGCCAATCTGTACTCCACGCGCACTCTTCAGACGCAACCATTGATCCTTCTCAGACACTTCCAGCATTCCATCGTAAGATTTCATGCGGCCACGATCTAAATCCTTAATCGTGGAATAGGTAATTTTCCAGAACTTAGACAAAGAATCATTAGCTACATTCTCTTTCACAATCGGAGCATTCACAACAAGATTGGCCCTAGATTTGGCTTCAAAACTCACAGGATCTACAACCCCAGCATATTTCTCGGCAGAAACAGTAGATCTACATGCGGCATCACATACCTTTGCCTTTGTGAGGGGAGATTTATCATAAACCTTGATCACTTGATGAGGAAAGGTAATATAGGAGTTCTTCTGAATCACCTCCCCTTCATATAAGTACCGAGATGCCACAGATGCGCCAGATGAATCCACAAGAGCCAACAAGACACGCGAATGAGATCTCGAAACAAGAAGTTCACCTTCCTTTGGACGGAAGTTCGCCAGATCCAGATCTTGCACATTGCGGAAAGAGACGATCCAAGACTCCATGGGAGAGGATCCCATCGAAAAACCAACCCAGCTAGAAGGGAAAAACACCAGAGGACGAATGCCGGAAGAAAAGTGGAGGGAGAGTACCAGAGATCACCGGCCAAGGCGGCTAGGGTTTAGTCGCCGGAGGTGAAGTCGCCATCCCTCTCCCCTTCATGCCAAAAACCATCAGGATGCGTATTGGAAGTCTGTCTCTACCATGAGTAATCATAGAGCTATTTGGTGATTAAGAAACCCTAGTTCCATATAATAGAAAACTAGGAACTCATCATTTCATGTGTAACCCTAAAACCTTAATTCAATTAGGAACCTTAAATCCCCTACTTCATATGAACCCTAAATTATTCCCAAACATAAACCCTAAGTAACATGTGATCATGTTACTTCATTAGTAGTTACAGATCCATAATTAGCAGCTAAATGCTTACCATATCCACATAACATATGGGAACCCTATCACTACTAATTAGCATCCCATGTGTTCATCTTTATCAAACCTAGTTCCTATCACAAGGATCTCATCCTTAATTAACCTTAACTAGCATCACACCATTGTGATGAACTCCAATAGCAACCATTCTAAAATTGACATCATATCCCATACACACTAAACCCTATTGTGTGAGATAATTATTAACATCCTATTTAGGAAAGCACCATCCCTTATTTAGTGAATCCAATGGCTAATACAAGACAACCTCAACCATAATTACAATACTTCTTATTATTTAAGAAGTATGTTCTTCAAAAGTTATTCTTTTGAAGAAAATAAGGAATCATCACCAACCCTGCTTATAAGGATCTATAAACCCTAGCCAACTATCACCAACAAGGTATGCCACCTTGATAGCAACTATTGATAATTAAGATGTTTAGGCTTAATTCAACAATACAAGCCTAGTAACCGAGGAATCCACCTAGGTTGTGATCTATCTAACACTTACTCCAGAAACTAAATGAAACCATAGTCAACCATAGAAACCCCTCAACCCAATTATCATACTTGTTCTTTAATAAAGAACATGTTCTTCAAAAATTATTCTTTTAAAGTATATGATAATTAATCATTAACCATGCCATATAATACTAAAACCGACCTAATTGTTCTTTACTTGTTAACATTATGCCAATTATTATTTCTTGTGTGTGCTTAATTAATTATTATGCTTTATTACCTAATTGTTGATAATACCAAGTAATCACACCTGAATAAGAACCTTGTTCGTGAATCACTCTAAAAGTGCAACACACCCTGAACTAATCATTACCACTCACTAATCCTAAATCATCGGGGTTAGGTCACGCTTAGAGCGATTGCATCTCATTATTATGCATTATTGCATCCTTGCCAATCTTTTAAACATCGTCCTTACCGGACGATGATGCTATTTCAGAATTTGGAGTTACTACGTATCGAAGACCTTGTCTGCATAATCTTGCAGTCAAGAAAGGCAAGTTCATCACTTGCTCATGTCATTTGAGTATTTTTATCAAATTACTTGCAAAGTATTATGGTTATCACTATTGCACAAAAATCAAAACCACTACTTTCATAACTATGAATATGACTATGTGGTGGGAAATGGAACCATGGATTGTGTTGATATGGTGGAGGTTCCATTGCACGGGTTTATATCCATCTAGGATTAAACAACAAATGTCGCCGATGATTCTTGTGCCGTAATATCCGTGTTAACCATAAGATCCGGAGTGGGACGGAGTAGTCAAAAGTGTTTCCACCTCTCGTTCATCAACGGATGCGCTTTACCGTAGACACTTGTATCCGTCGGGGCAAGCGGTGGGTCAGGGAAGCCTAAAGTCCCCACGGCATAGTCCGTAGACACTTGTCGCTCGAAGTGCAAGCGGTGTCGCTCGAAGTTAG
>NC_061509.1:278178045-278227835 GCF_022539505.1 Lolium rigidum
GTGGTGAGAGGTGATACATCCCAAACGTATCTATAATTTCTTATGTTCCATGCTACTTTTATGATGATACTCACATGTTTTATACACATTATATGTCATTATTATGCATTTTCCGGCACTAACCTATTGACGAGATGCCGAAGAGCCGATTGTCTGTTTTCTCGCTGTTTTTGGTTTCGTAAATCCTAGTAAGGAAATATTCTCGGAATTGGACGAAATCAACGCCCAGGGGCCTATTTTTCCACGAAGCTTCTAGAAGACCGGAGGAGATACGAAGTGGGGCCACGGGGCGCCGCCACACTAGGGCGGCGCGGCCTACTGGGGGCCCGCGCGGCCCTAGCGTGTGGGGCCCCCGTGACGCCTCCTGACCTGCCCTTCCGCCTACTTAAAGCCTTCGTCGCGAGACCCCCAGTACCGAGAGCCACGATACGGAAAACCATCCAGAGACGCTGCCGTCGCTAATCCCATCTCGGGGGATTCAGGAGATCGCCTCCGGCACCCTGCCGGAGAGGGGAATCATCTCTCGAAGGTCTCTTCATCGCCATGATCGCCTCCGGATCGATGTGTGAGTAGTCCACCCCTGGACTATGGGTCCATAGCAGTAGCTAGATGGTTGTCTTCTCCTCATTGTGCTATCATGTTAGATCTTGTGAGCTGCCTATCATGATCAAGGTCATCTATTTGTAATGCTACATGTTGTGTTTGTTGGGATCCGATGAATATTGAATACTATGTCAAGTTGATTATCAATCTATCATATATGTTATTTATGTTCTTGCATTCTCTCCGTTGCTAGTAGAGCTAGGCTCTGGCCAAGTTGATACTTGTGACTCCAAGAGGGAGTATTTATGCTCGATAGTGGGTTCATGCCTCCATTAAATCTGGGACAGTGACAGAAAGTTTTAAGGTTGTGGATGTGCTGTTGCCACTAGGGATAAAACATCGATGCTTTGTCTAAGGATATTTGTGTTGATTACATTACGCACCATACTTAATGCAATTGTCTGTTGTTTGCAACTTAATACTAGAAGGGGTTCGGATGATAACCTCGAAGGTGGACTTTTTAGGCATAGATGCATGCTTGGATAGCGGTCTATGTACTTTGTCGTAATGCCCCGATTAAATCTCATAGTACTCATCATGATATATGTATGTGCATTGTTATGCCTTCTTTATTTGTCAATTGCCCAACTGTAATTTGTTCACCCAACATCTATTTATCTTATGGGAGAGACACCACTAGTGAACTGTGGACCCCGGTCCAATTCTTTACATCTGAAATACAATCTACTGCAATTGTTCTTTACTGTGTTTCGCAAACAATCATCATCATCCACACTATACATCTAATCCTTTGTTTACAGCAAGCCGGTGAGATTGACAACCTCACTTTTACGTTGGGGCAAAGTACTTTGATTGTGTTGTGCAGGTTCCACGTTGGCGCCGGAATCCCTAGTGTTGCGCCGCACTACACTCCGCCACCAACAACCTTCACGTGCTCCTTGACTCCTACTGGTTCGATAACCTTGGTTTCTTACTGAGGGAAACTTACTGTTGTGCGCATCACACCTTCCTCTTGGGGTTCCCAACGGACGTGTCAACTACACGCTAGCAAGTAAATTTCTGGCGCCGTTGCCGGGGAGATCAAGACACAGCTGCAAGGGGAGTCTCCCACATCCAATCTCTTTACTTTGTTTTTGTCTTGCTTTACTTTACTTTATTTACTGCTTTGTTTGCTCTTATATCAAAAACACAAAAAAATTAGTTGCTAGTTTTACTTTATTTACTGTCTTGTTCTCCATATTGAAGACACAAAAAAATTAGTTACTTGCATTTACTTTATTTAGTTTGTTTTATTTACTACTGCTAAAATGAGTAATCCTGAAGTTGAAGTTCGTTCGTTTAAGCAACAAGGGGGAGAAAGTTTTAAAGATGCTTGGTATAGAATTAGTGATGCTCATCATATGTGCATTAAGAAACACTCCACTATTATACTACTTAGGAACTTTTATGTTGGTATCTCTAGTTGGAATAGATATGTTCTTGATACTCTTGCGGGAGGTAATTTCCTAGGCACTCCTGCTTTAGAAGCTAGTTGCATCATCGAGAGTCTAGTTGGAATACCACCTGTTAATGAAGCTAAAATTGAAATCTCTCTTGAAGATGTCATGAAAAAGTTGGAAGCCATTGAGAAAAATCTTCCAAGTGTTGAGACTAAATTGGGAATATTACTTAATAACACTGATAAACTTGATAAAACTCTAAGTGGAATCAATGAGAGAATTGCCGTTTTAGAAACTTGTGCTACTCATGATAATCGAACCCATAGGATTAGTGAACTTGAAGAAGCTATGGGAACGTTGGGTTCAACTTTTTCTTCTCTTAAGTTTAAGGAGAAAGCTTATGTGGGTAAGGAGCAAAAATTCATGTATGCCTCTAAAGTGCCTAAGCCAAAAAACTATTATAGGCCTAAAATTTACAAAGCCCTTAGAACCACTATGGATGATGGAACATCTAAGATACCTATTGATGTTGATGCTTCATCTCTTCATAATACTTGATTCACACTTTCTGTGCCTAGCTGAAAGGCGTTAAAGAAAAGCGCTTATGGGAGACAACCCATTATTTTACTTATGCACTTTTATTTTATATTTGAGTCTTGGAAGTTGTTACTACTGTAGCAACCTCTCCTTATCTTTATTTTATTGCATTGTTGTGCCAAGTAAAGTCTTTGATAGTAAAGTCAATACTAGATTTGGATTATCACGCAGGAACAGATTTCTAGTCTGTCACGAAATTGAGCCGCCTCTCTGTAGAAAATTTATAAAAATCTCCCAATTTTACGTGCGTGATCCTCGGATATGTACGCAACTTTCATTCAATTTGGGCATTTTCATCCGAGCAAGTCCGGTGCCTAAAAAAACCGTCTTTACGGATCTGTTCGTTTTGATAGATTCTGCCTTTTATTTCGCATTGCCTCGTTTTGCTATGTTTGATGGATTTCTTTGTTCCATTAACTTTCGGTAGCTTTGTGCAATATCCGAAGTGTTAAGAATGATTATGTCACCTCTGAATATATGAATTATGCACTGACCCTCTAATGAGATTGTTTTGAGTTTGTTGTGGAGGAAGTTTTCAAGGGTCAAGAGAGGAGGATGATACAATATGATCAAGAAGAGTGAAAAGTCTAAGCTTGGGGATGCCCCCGTGGTTCATCCCTGCATATTTTAAGAAGACCCAAGCGTCTAAGCTTGGGGATGCCCAAGGCATCCCTTCTTCATCGACAACTTATCAGGTCACCTCTAGTGAAACTATATTTTTATTCCGTCACATCTTATGTGCTTTACTTGGAGCGTTTGTTTGTTTTTATTTTTGTTTTTGTTTGAATAAAATCGGATCCTAGCATTCCTTATTTGGGAGATAGACACGCTCCGCTGTTTCGTATGAACACATATGTTCTTAGCTTTATCTTTAATGTTCATTGCGAAGGTTGAACTACTTCATTCATTGCTATATGGTTGGAAACGGAAAATGCCGCATGTGGTAAATGGTATTATGTCTTGAATAATGTGATACTTGGCAATTGTTGTGCTCATATAGATCATGTTTAAGCTCTTGCATCATGTACCTTGTACCCATTAATGAAGAACTACATAGAGCTTGTTAAAATTTGATTTGCATGATTGATCTCTAGAGTCTAGATATTTTCTGGTTAAGGTGTTTGAACAACAAGGAGACAATGTAAAGTCTTATAATACTTACAATATGTTCATATGTGAGCTTTGCTGCACCTTTTATACTTGAGTTTGCTTCAAACAACCTTGCTAGCCTAGCCTTGTATTGAGAGGAATTCTTCTCGTGCATCCAAATCCTTGAGCCAAGAACCATGCCATTTGTGTCCACCATACCTACCTACCACATGGTATTTCTGATATGGGCACGGAGGCTTATGTGGAGCCCAATTTCAGGACTCCACCAACCTAGGTGGTACGCCATCAAGGATTCAGGAGTGACACGCTAGGATGACCTACGCCATGTAATAATTAAGTCTAAGGTTGTGTCATTCATTTTATGTTAGGAAATAATGTAGCCAGGTCATGCTGTGGGCCATCTAGGGTTTTAATAGAGTCTGTTTGACTTGGGCCTGTCCAAGTCAAACTAGGTTAGGCCCAATAAGGGGGCCGGCCGGCCAGCTCTCCCTCTCATATAAGGAGATGGCACGGCTAGGGTTTAGAGAAGAACAAGTTTAGTCTCAAGATTAGGGTTTCCCCCATTGCGTGTGTTCACGTGTATCATCCCTCCGGGGGTACGGCGCTGCCGTTATCTATTATATCCGCTGCGAAGGTTCTTGTGTTCATCAAGGATTGTCTAGCTCTTGGTTTGAGGCGTATCGATTCATCGATCCGTTGCTTGCTGGATTCGTTCCCTCTTCTCCAGGCTGCGTTCATCGCGTTGTTGGGAGCAATCTCTACCCCAGGTTCTCGCTGTGAAAGATCGGGCATCAACTAGGAGGATCCATCGGGTTCCTCCCACATCATGTGGTATCAGCTTTCTGGGTTGCTCACGGCGAGGTGTTGTTGATCGATCTCTTTGATCGGTTTGCATCGGAGAAGATTAGCTCTAAGTTCGGAGGAGTTTGGCTCTCGGTCGAAGGAGTTTGGTTGGAGGAAGTTTGGCATAGTTTGGTGTAGTTTGGAGGTCATCCATGGATGTTTCGGAGGTCAAAATCGCGAAAAATCGCGACCAGAATCGGGAAGAAGACGAAATTTCGCGACCAGGAAAAACCTGGTATGAAATCCGGTCAACCGGGCCAGTGACCGGGCTGCCTGGCGTAGAACCCGGTCAACCGGGCGGCAAACCGGGAAGTTCGCAAAAATTCGTCCGGTTGTGTTCCGGTGCGATGCATCCGGTTGGCGACCGGTCAACCGGGCCCGTGACCGGCAGGCCGGTCCGGAGGCCGGTCTAACCGGGCCCCGGGCCGGGTTGGCTCGAGCCTGTTGCGGTTTTTCCTCCGGCGGTTTCTCCTGTTGCTCCGGTGTTTTCTCCGACGCTTTCGGCTATTGATGCTCGTTGATGTTGATGAGTTTCCGGGCGATGTTCTGGGCATGAAGTGTACTCTTCCGAAGAAGTCTAGTAAGGTTTTCAATGACTATCTAGATTGCTTGAAGGGAGAACAGCGTTCGCCGTCCCGTCTTCATTGGTACCTACACCGTCTTGCGACAGTTCAGGAGTATGAAGATTGGGAGAGGAACATGGAGTTGGGTTTTGCTCGATGTCGCACATACAAGAGGAAGTTCAAAACATCTTATGAATATTATCTTGCTTCACGGCGTGTGGACGAGGCATTGGAACGTTGCTGGCATGATGCAATGGACCAAGGTGAATTTGTTGAAACTTGGGAGGACTACAAAACTTTTCTTCGTAGTGTTTTCGTGTTACCATATATGGAGGAACGTAAGCAGTCATCCGGAGTTGGGCATGCATTGAAGGAAGTAAACAAGTGCATGGAGGAGGTACAACAGGCAGTGGACAAGTGCATCATTACTAGTAAGAAGATTGTTCCACTACCAACAGTCACTAAGGTCGAGGTGAAATCTTCAGAGGAGAGGAAACCTGGCTCTGATACCAAGAGCACTACTGTGACTGTTGAGGAGGATGTACCATTGAGAGGGCTGAATATGCAACTCAAGAAGGTACAAGATAATGCTTGCAAGACAGTTGACAAGGTTCAGTGGTGGAGTTTGTTTCAGACTCAATGCTTTATCAAGGGCAAGGCTTGCAAGTTGATGGTTGATGGTGGTAGCTGTACTAATGGCATTAGCAAGGCGATGGTGGCAGCGTTGGGGTTGTCTACATGGCGTCTTCCTGAACCTAAACGTCTTGAGTGGTTGAATAGCTGTGGTATGCTGAAGATTACTCATAAGGTGTGTGTGCCATTTATAGTTGATGACTATGTTTATGAGATCGATTGCGATGTGTTGCCATTGGAGGTGTGCGGATTGCTACTTGGGCGTCCTTGGCAGTTTGATCGCAATGTGACACATGCTGGGCGAGCAAATACATATTTTTTATGCATGGTGGCAAACAACGGACTTTGAAGCCTATGGGTGATGATCATATCAAGGCCGATGTGGAGTTAGTGGTGCGTAAGGAGAAGTTGCACAAGTCTAATGTGCATCATAAGGTGCATGATGTTCCGAGCATTGATGTTGGTGATGTTTCAGCCAAGCCTGTAGATGACAAGCCAGATCTTGTTGGTGACAAGCCGGATGAAGCTACACTTGTTGTTGATGTGGATGTTACAGCATGTGCTACAGTTCCAGTTTGTGTTGATGCTAGTATACAGACTGATGATGTTTGTGCTGATGATGTTCCAGTACATATGGCGCAGATGCGCGTGGGAGGAGTGGGAGGCGAGAAGGTTAGCGAAGCCAGTGCTGATTGTGTTTCAGCCCGGTCACAGGGCCGGTCCAACCGGACCAGGCGCCGGGTGAGCCCGGTTCAGACCGGCTTATGCGCTGATGCCGACCGGAGCGTGTTATGTGAGACGTCGCGACGTCCCGGTCAGGATCCGGTCCCAGACCCGGTCATAACCGGACCGACCGGTCGCATACCCGGTCAACCGGCGTCTAGACCGGCTGTGGCAGAGCGCGTCAGTGGAGATGGTGGGCAGCGGCACTACCGTGCTAGGTGTACTCGTCCGGTTTTCCGCGACACCGCGGGTGCATCGAGGCAAGGATGGACGTGTGAGACATCTATGTGGCCCAGGAATTACACATCTTGTGCAGGGTCATGTGCAGCGACACAAGGGTCCATCAAAACCTCGCAAGAAGAAAGAATTGGCACCGAAGTCCAAGCTCATGTGGAGAAGAAAGGAGGCGCCAAGTGCTGTGTCAAGTCAAGCAGGCCGCGAGGGAGGATGTGGTGTGGAAGGCAAGCAAGACTTGAGGACGGCGAGGACGTGTCATGTTCATATCACGTCACTTTTTCCAGAAGACCCTCACGCGTTGGGGACAACGCTTCTTGAAGGGGGAGGATGATATGGGCACGGAGGCCTATGTGGAGCCCAATTTCAGGACTCCACCAACCTAGGTGGTACGCCATCAAGGATTCAGGAGTGACACGCTAGGACGACCTACGCCATGTAATAATTAAGTCTAAGGTTGTGTCATTCATTTTATGTTAGGAAATAATGTAGCCAGGTCATGCTGTGGGCCATCTAGGGTTTTAATAGAGTCTATTTGACTTGGGCCTGTCCAAGTCAAACTAGGTTAGGCCCAATAAGGGGGCCGGCCGGCCAGCTCTCCCTCTCATATAAGGAGATGGCACGGCTAGGGTTTAGAGAAGAACAAGTTTAGTCTCAAGATTAGGGTTTCCCCCATTGCGTGTGTTCACGTGTATCATCCCTCCGGGGGTACGGCGCTGCCGTTATCTATTATATCCGCTGCGAAGGTTCCTGTGTTCATCAAGGATTGTCTAGCTCTTGGTTTGAGGCGTATCGATTCATCGATCCGTTGCTTGCTGGATTCGTTCCCTCTTCTCCAGGCTGCGTTCATCGCATTGTTGGGAGGAATCTCTACCCCAGGTTCTCGCTGTGAAAGATCGGGCATCAACTAGGAGGATCCACTGGGTTCCTCCCACATCAATTTCTCTGCCATTCCAAAGTACATTACTTGAGTGCTACCTTTAAAATTCTATTCTTTGTCTTTGCAATATATAGCTCATGGGAAAAATAGCCTTAAAAACTATTGTGGTGAAGAATATGTACTTATGTGTCTTATTTCTTAATAAGTTGCTTGTTGCGCGGTAACCATGTTTCTGGGGATGCCATCAACTTTTACACCTTTGTTGAATATCATGTGAGTTGCTATGCATGTTCGTCATGTCTGAAGTAAGGGCGATTTTCATGATCAAATGGTTTGAGTATGCATAATGTTAGAGAAGAACATTGGGCCGCTAACTAAAGCCATGATTCATGGTGGAAGTTTCAGTTTGGACAATTAATCCTCAATCTCTTAAGAGAATATTAACTGTTGTTGAATGCTTATGCATTAAAGAGGAGTCCATTATCCGTTGTCTATGTTGTCCCGGTATGGATGTCTAAGTTCAGAATAATCAAAAGCGAGAAATCCAATGCGAGCTTTCTCCTTAGACCTTTGTGCAGGCGGCATAGAGGTACCCCTTTGTGACACTTGGTTGAAACATATGCTATGCAATGATAATCCATGTTAATCCAAGCTAATTAGGACAAGGTGCGAGCACTATTGGTATACTATGCATGAGGCTTGCAACTTATAGGATATCTTATACATAACACATATGATTTATTACTACCGTTGACAAAATTGTTTCTTGTTTTCAAAATGAAAAGCTCTAGCACAAAAATAGTAATCCATGCTTCCCTCTGCGAAGGGCCATTCTTCTACTTTATTGTTGAGTCAGTTCACCTATTCTTTCTATCTCAGAAGTAAACACTTGTATCAACTGTGTGCATTGATTCTTTCATGTTTACTTATTGCACTTGTTATATTACTTTGTGTTGACAATTATCCATGAGATATACATGTTGAAGTTGAAAGCAACCGCTGAAACTTATATCTTCCTTTGTGTTGCTTCAAAGCTTTCTACTAAGAATTTATTGCTTTATGAGTAACTCTTATGCAAGTCTTATTGATGCTTGTCTTGAAAGTATTATTCATGAAAAGTCTTTGCTATATGATTCATTTGTTTACTCATTATCTTCAGCATTGCTTCGAATCGCTGCATTCATCTCATATGCTTTACAATAGTATTGATCAAGATTATGATAGCATGTCACTTAAGAAATTATCTTTGTTATCGTTTACCTACTCGAGGGCGAGTAGGAACTAAGCTTGGGGACGCTTGATACATCCCAAACGTATCTATAATTTCTTATGTTCCATGCTACTTTTATGATGATACTCACATGTTTTATACACATTATATGTCATTATTATGAATTTTCCGGCACTAACCTATTGACGAGATGCCGAAGAGCCGATTCGTTGTTTTCTGCTGTTTTTGGTTTCAGAAATCCTAGTAAGGAAATATTCTCGGAATTGGACGAAATCAACGCCCAGGGGCCTATTTTTCCACGAAGCTTCCAGAAGACCGGAGGAGATACCAAGTGGGGCCACGGGGCGCCGCCACACTAGGGCGGCGCAGCCTACTGGGGGCCCGCGCGGCCCTAGCGTGTGGGCCCCCGTGACGCCTCCTGACCTGCCCTTCCGCCTACTTAAAGCCTTCGTCGCGAAACCCCCGCATGCGAGAGCCACGATACGGAAAACCTTCCAGAGACGCCGCCGTCGCCAATCCCATCTCGGGGGATTCAGGAGATCGCCTCCAACACCCTGCCGGAGAGGGTAATCATCTCCCAGAGGTCTCTTCATCGCCATGATCGCCTCCGGATCGATGTGTGAGTAGTCCACCTCTGGACTATGGGTCCATAGCAGTAGCTAGATGGTTGTCTTCTCCTCATTGTGCTATCATGTTAGATCTTGTGAGCTGCCTATCATGATCAAGATCATCTATTT
Source organism: Lolium rigidum (assembly GCF_022539505.1). NCBI lineage: Eukaryota > Viridiplantae > Streptophyta > Magnoliopsida > Poales > Poaceae > Lolium > Lolium rigidum. Next base: position 278,187,600 of record NC_061509.1, read on the forward strand.
GTAAATGCTACATGTTGTGTTTGTTGGGATCCGATGAATATTGAATACTATGTCAAGTTGATTATCAATCTATCATATATGTTATTTATGTTCTTGCATGCTCTCCGTTGCTAGTAGAGGCTCTGGCCAAGTTGATACTTGTGACTCCAAGAGGGAGTATTTATGCTCGATAGTGGGTTCATGCCTCCATTAAACCTGGGACAGTGACAAAAAGTTCTAATGTTGTGGATGTGCTGTTGCCACTAGGGATAAAACATCGATGCTTTGTCTAAGGATATTTGTGTTGATTACATTACGCACCATACTTAATGCAATTGTCTGTTGTTTGCAACTTAATACTGGAAGGGGTTCGGATGATAACCTGAAGGTGGAGTTTTTAGGCATAGATGCATGCTGGATAGCGGTCTATGTACTTTGTCGTAATGCCCTGATTAAATCGCATAGTACTTGATGGCGTGTATTTCACACGTTCGTTGGGCAACCCCAAGAGGAAGGTATGATGCGCACAGCAGCAAGTTTTCCCTCAGAAAGAAACCAAGGTTTATCGAACCAGGAGGAGCCAAGAAGCACGTTGAAGGTTGATGGCAGCGGGATGTAGTGTGGCGCAACACCAGAGATTCCGGCGCCAACGTGGAACCTGCACAACACAACCAAAGTACTTTGCCCCAACGAAACGAGTGAGGTTGTCAATCTCACCGGCTTGCTGTAACAAAGGATTAACCGTATTGTGTGGAAGATGATTGTTTGCAGAGAAAATAGTAAAAACAAGTATTGCGAGCAGATTTGTATTTCAGTATTAAAGAATGGACCGGGGTCCACAGTTCACTAGAGGTGTCTCTCCCATAAGATAAAAGCATGTTGGGTGAACAAATTACGATCGGGCAATTGACAAATAGAGAGGGCATAACAATGCACATACATGACATGATAAGTATAGTGAGATTTAATTGGGCATTACGACAAAGTACATAGACCGCCATCCAATCGCATCTATGCCTAAAAAGTCCACCTTCAGGTTATCATCCGAACCCCCTCCAGTATTAAGTTGCTAGCAACAGACAATTGCATTAAGTATGGTGCGTAATGTAATCAACAACTACATCCTCGAACATAGCGCCAATGTTTTATCCCTAGTGGCAATAGCACAACACAACCTTAGAACTTTACGTCACTCGTCCCAGGTGTCAATGCGGGCATGAACCCACTATCGAGCATAAGTACTCCCTCTTGGAGTTAAAAGTAAAAACTTGGCCGGAGCCTCTACTAGAAACGGAGAGCATGCAAGATCATAAACAACACATGTATAATAACTTGATAATTAACATGGCATGGTATTCTCTATCCATCGGATCCCGACAAACACAACATATAGAATTACGGATAGATGATCTTGATCATGTTAGGCAGCTCACAAGATCCAACAATGAAGCACAATGAGGAGAAGACAACCATCTAGCTACTGCTATGGACCCATAGTCCAGGGGTGAACTACTCACTCATCACTCCGGAGGCGACCATGGCGGTGTAGAGTCCTCCGGGAGATGAATCCCCTCTCCGGCAGGGTGCCGGAGGAGATCTCCAGAATCCCCCGAGATGGGATCGGCGGCTTTAAGTAGGCGGAAGGGCAGGTCAAGGGGCGTCACGAGGGGCCCACACTATAGGTCGGCGCGGCCAGGGCTTGGGCCGCGCCGCCCTATAGCTTGGCCACCTCGTGGCCCCACTTCGTGTGTTCTTCGGTCTTCCGGAAGCTCCGTGGAAAAATAGGGCCCCGGGTCTTCGTTTCGTCCAATTCCGAGAATATTTCGTTACTAGGATTTCGAAACCAAAAACAGCAGAAAACGAGAACCGGCACTTCGGCATCTTGTTAATAGGTTAGTTCCGAGAAAATGCACGAATATGACATAAAGTGTGCATAAAACATGTAGGTATCATCAATAATATGGCATAGAACATAAGAAATTATCGATACGTCGGAGACGTATCAAGCATCCCCAAGCTTAGTTCCGCTCGTCCCGAGCAGGTAAAACGATAACAAAGATAATTTCTGAAGTGATATGCCATCATAACCTTGATCATACTATTTGTAAACATATGTAGTGGATGCAGCGATCAAAACAATGGTAATGAAATGAGTAAACAAGTGAATCATAAAGCAAAGACTTTTCATGAATAGTACTTCAAGACAAGCATTAATAAGTCTTGCATAAGAGTTAACTCATAAAGCAATAAATCAAAGTAAAGGCATTGAAGCAACACAAAGGAAGATTAAGTTTCAGCGGTTGCTTTCAACTTGTAACATGTATATCTCATGGATAATAGTCAACATAGAGTAATATAACAAGTACAATATGCAAGTATGTAGGAATCAATGCACGGTTCACACAAGTGTTTGCTTCTTGAGGTGGAGAGAAATAGGTGAACTGACTCAACATAAAAGTAAAGAGAATGGTCCTTCAAAGAGGAAAGCATCGATTGCTATATTTGTGCTAGAGCTTTTATTTTGAAAACATGAAACAATTTTGTCAACGGTAGTAATAAAGCATATGAGTTATGAAAGTTATATCTTACAAGTTGCAAGTCTCATGCATAGTATACTAATAGTGCCCGCACCTTGTCCTAATTAACTTGGACTACCGGATCTTTGCAATGCACATGTTTTGACCAAGTGTCACAATGGGGTACCTCCATGCCGCCTGTACAAAGGTCTAAGGAGAAAGCTCGCATTTTGGATTTCTCGCTTTTGATTATTCTCAACTTAGACATCCATACCGGGACAACATGGACAACGGATAATGGACTCCTCTTTAATGCATAAGCATGTGGCAACAATTATTATTCTCATATGAGATTGAGGATATATGTCCAAACTCGAAACTTCCACCATGAATCATGGCTTTAGTTAGCGGCCCAAAGTTCTTCTCTAACAATATGCATGCTCCAACCATGAAGGTGGTAGATCTCTCTTGCTTCGGACAAGACGGACATGCATAGCAACTCACATGATATCCAACAAAGAATAGTTGATGGCGTCCCCGAAACATGGTTATCGCTCAACAAGCAACTTAATAAGAGATAAAGTGCATAAGTACATATTCAATACTACAATAGTTTTTAAGCTATTTGTCCCATGAGCTATATATTGCAAAGGTGAATGATGGAATTTTAAAGGTAGCACTCAAGCAATTTACTTTGGAATGGCGGATAAATACCATGTAGTAGGTAGGTATGGTGGACACAAATGGCATAGTGGTTGGCTCAAGTATTTTGGATGCATGAGAAGTATTCCCTCTCAATACAAGGTTTAGGCTAGCAAGGTTATTTGAAACAAACACAAGGATGAACGGTACAGCAAAACTCACATAAAAGACATATGGCAAACATTATAAGACTCCATACCGTCTTCCTTGTTGTTCAAAACTCAATACTAGATGTTATCTAGACTCTAGAGAAACCAAATATGCAAACCAAATTAGCAAGCTCTAAGTATTTCTTCATTAATGGGTGCAAAGTATATGATGCAAGAGCTTAAACATGAGCACAACAATTGCCAAGTATCAAATTATCCAAGACATTATAGCAATTTACTACATGTATCATTTTCCAATTCCAACCATATAACAATTTAACGAAGAAGAACTTCGCCATGAATACTATGAGTAGAGCCTAAGGACATATTTGTCCATATGCAACAGCGGAGCGTGTCTCTCTCCCATAAAGTGAATGCTAGGATCCATTTTATTCAAACAAAACAAAAAACAAAAACAAACCGACGCTCCAAGCAAAGTACATAAGATGTGGCCGAATAAAAATATAGTTTCGGGGGAGGAACCCGATAATGTTGTCGATGAAGAAGGGGATGCATTGGGCATCCCCAAGCTTAGACGCTTGAGTCTTCTTAGAATATGCAGGGGTGAACCACCGGGGCATCCCCAAGCTTAGAGCTTTCACTCTCCTTGATCATAGTATATCATCCTCCTCTCTTGACCCTTGAAAACTTCCTCCACACCAAACTCGAAACAACTCATTAGAGGGTTAGTGGACAATAAAAATTAACATGTTCAGAGGTGACACAATCATTCTTAACACTTCTGGACATTGCATAAAGCTACTGGACATTAATGGATCGAAGAAATTCATCCAACATAGCAAAAGAGGCAATGCGAAATAAAAGGCAGAATCTGTCAAAACAGAACAGTCCGTAAAGATGGATTTTATTAGGCCACCAGACTTGCTCAAATGAAAATGCTCAAATTGAATGAAAGTTGCGTACATATCTGAGGATCATGCACGTAAATTGGCTTAATTTTCTGAGCTACCTACAGGGAGGTAGACCCAGATTTGTGACAGCAAAGAAATCTGGAACTGCGCAGTAATCCAAATCTAGTACTTACTTTTCTATCAAAGACTTTACTTGGCACAACAAAACTCAAAACTAAGATAAGGAGAGGTTGCTACAGTAGTAAACAACTTCCAAGACACAAATATAAAACAAAAATACTGGAGTAAAAACATGGGTTGTCTCCCATAAGCGCTTTTCTTTAACGCCTTTCGGCTAGGCGCGAAAGTGTAACTCAAGTAACATCGAAAGATGAAGCATCAACATCATAACTTGTTCTAATGATAGAATCATAAGGTACCTTCATTCTCTTTCTAGGGAAGTGTTCCATACCTTTCTTGAGAGGAAATTGATATTTAATATTACCTTCCTTCATATCAATAGTGGCACCAACGGTTCGAAGAAAAGGTCTTCCCAATATAATGGGGCAAGATGCATTGCATTCAATATCCAAGACAACAAAATCAACGGGGACAAGGTTATTGTTAACCATAATATGAACATTATCAACTTTCCCCAAAGGTTTCTTTTTAGCATTATCAGCGAGATTAACATCCAAATAGCAGTTTTTCAATGGTGGCAAGTCAAGCATATCATAGACTTTTTTAGGCATAACAGAAATACTTGCACCAAGATCACATAAAGCATTACAATCAAAATCTTTGACTCTCATTTTAATGATGGGCTCCCAACCATCCTCTAGCTTTCTAGGAATAGAAGTTTCAAGTTTTAGTTTCTCTTCTCTAGCTTTTATGAGAGCATTTGTAATATGTTTTGTGAAAGCCAAATTTATAGCACTAGCATTGGGACTCTTAGCAAGTTTTTGCAAGAACTTTATAACTTCAGAGATATGGCAATCATCAAAATCTAAATCATTACAATCTAAAGCAATGGGATTATCATCCCCAAGGTTGGAAAAAATTTCAGCAGTTTTATCACAAGCAGTTTCAGCAGTTTTAGCAGTTTCAGGTAATTTTGCGCGCTTTGCACTAGGAGTAGAAGCATTGCCAACACCAATTATTTTATCATGGATAGTAGGAGGTGCAGCAACATATGAAGAATCAACATTACTTGTGGTGGTAATAGTCCAAACTTTAGCTACATTTTCCTTCTTAGCTAGTTTTTCATTTTCTTCTCTATCCCACCTAGCACGCAGTTCAGCCATTAATCTTATATTCTCATTAATTCTAACTTGGATGGCATTTGCTGTAGTAACAATTTTATTTTCAATATCCCTATTAGGCATAACTTTCGATTTCAAAAGATCAACATCGGAGGCAAGACTATCAACTCTAGAAACAAGAATATCAATTTTATTGAGCTTTTCCTCAACAGATTTGTTAAAGGCAGTTTGTGTACTAATAAATTCTTTAAGCATGGCTTCAAGTCCAGGGGGTGTATTCCTATTATTGTTGTAAGAATTCCCATAAGAATTAGCATAACCGTTACCATTATTATAAGGATATGGCCTATAGTTATTACTAGAATTGTTCCGATAAGCATTGTTGTTGAAATTATTATTTTTAATGAAGTTTACATCAACATGTTCTTCTTGAGCAACCAATGAAGCTAATGGAACATTATTAGGATCAACATTAGTCCTATCATTCGCAAGCATAGACATAATAGCATCAACTTTATCATTCAAGGAAGAGGATTCTTCAACGGAATTTACCTTCTTACCTTGTGGAGCTCTTTCCGTGTGCCATTCAGAGTAATTAACCATCATATTATCAAGAAGCTTTGTTGCTTCACCAAGAGTGATGGACATAAAGGTACCTCCAGCAGCTGAATCCAATAAATTCCGCGAAGAAAAATTTAGTCCTGCATAGAAGGTTTGGATGATCATCCAAGTAGTCAGTCCATGAGTTGGGCAATTTTTAACCAAAGATTTCATTCTTTCCCAAGCTTGAGCAACATGTTCATTATCCAATTGTTTAAAATTCATTATGCTACTCCTCAAAGATATAATTTTAGCAGGGGATAATATCTACCAATAAAAGCATCCTTGCATTTAGTCCATGAATCAATACTATTCTTAGGCGAGAGATAGCAACCAATCTTTAGCTCTTCCTCTTAATGAGAAAGGGAACAATTTTAATTTTATAATGTCACCATCTACATCTTTATACTTTTGCATTTCACATAGTTCAACAAAATTATTGAGATGGGCAGCAGCATCATCGGAACTAACACTGGAAAATTGCTCTCGCATAACAAGATTAAGTAAAGCAGGTTTAATTTCAAAGAATTCTGCTGTAGTAGCAGAGTGGAGCAATAGGTGTGCATAAGAAATCATTATTATTTGTGCTAGTGAAGTCACACAACTTAGTATTTTCAGGGTTGGCCATTTTAGCAATAGTAAATAAAGCAAACTAGATAAAGTAAATGCAAGTAAACTAATTTTTTTGTGTTTTTCATATAGCAAACAAGATAGCAAATAAAGTAAAGCTAGCAACTAATTTTTTTGTGTTTTGATATAAGTGCAGCAAACAAAGTAGTAAATAAAATAAAGCAAGACAAAAACAAAGTAAAGAGATTGAGAAGTGGAGACTCCCTTGCGAGCGTGTCTTGATCTCCCCGGCAACGGCGCCGGAAAAAGAGCTTGATGGCGTGTATTTCACACGTTCGTTGGGCAACCCCAAGAGGAAGGTATGATGCGCACAGCAACAAGTTTTCCCTCGAAAGAAACCAAGGTTTATCGAACCAGGAGGAGCCAAGAAGCACGTTGAAGGTTGATGGCGGCGGGATGTAGTGCGGCGCAACACCGGAGATTCCGGCGCCAACGTGGAACCTGCACAACACAACCAAAGTACTTTGCCCCAACGAAACAGGTGAGGTTGTCAATCTCACCGGCTTGCTCGTAACAAAGGATTAACCGTATTGTGTGGAAGATGATTGTTTGCGAGAGAAAACAGTAAAAACAAGTATTGCAGCAGATTTGTATTTCAGTATTAAAGAATGGACCGGGGTCCACAGTTCACTAGAGGTGTCTCTCCCATAAGATAAAAGCATGTTGGGTGAACAAATTACAGTCGGGCAATTGACAAATAGAGAGGGCATAACAATGCACATACATGACATGATAAGTATAGTGAGATTTAATTGGGAATTACGACAAAGTACATAGACCGCCATCCAACTGCATCTATGCCTAAAAAGTCCACCTTCAGGTTATCATCCGAACCCCCTCCAGTATTAAGTTGCTAGCAACAGACAATTGCATTAAGTATGGTGCGTAATGTAATCAACAACTACATCCTCGAACATAGCGCCAATGTTTTATCCCTAGTGGCAACAGCACAACACAACCTTAGAACTTTCTGTCACTGGTCCCGGTGTCAATGCAGGCATGAACCCACTATCGAGCATAAGTACTCCCTCTTGGAGTTAAAAGTAAAAACTTGGCCAGAGCCTCTACTAGAAACGGAGAGCATGCAAGATCATAAACAACACATGTATAATAACTTGATAATTAACATGGCATGGTATTCTCTATCCATCGGATCCCGACAAACACAACATATAGAATTACAGATAGATGATCTTGATCATGTTAGGCAGCTCACAAGATCCAACAATGAAGCACAATGAGGAGAAGACAACCATCTAGCTACTGCTATGGACCCATAGTCCAGGGGTGAACTACTCACTCATCACTCCGGAGGCGACCATGGCGGTGTAGAGTCCTCCGGGAGATGAATCCCCTCTCCGGCAGGGTGCCGGAGGAGATCTCCGGAATCCCCCGAGATGGGATCGGCGGCGACGGCGTCTCGGTAAGGTTTTCCGTATCGTGGTTTTTCGCATCGGGGGTTTCGCGACGGAGGCTTTAAGTAGGCGGAAGGGCAGGTCAAGGGGCGTCACGAGGGGCCCACACTATAGGTCGGCGCGGCCGGGGCTTGGGCCGCGCCGCCCTATAGCTTGGCCACCTCGTGGCCCCACTTCGTGTGTTCTTCGGTCTTCCGGAAGCTCCGTGGAAAAATAGGGCCCCGGGTCTTCGTTTCGTCCAATTCCGAGAATATTTCGTTACTAGGATTTCTGAAACCAAAAACAGCGAGAAAACGAGAACCGGCACTTCGGCATCTTGTTAATAGGTTAGTTCCAGAAAATGCACGAATATGACATAAAGTGTGCATAAAACATGTAGGTATCATCAATAATATGGCATAGAACATAAGAAATTATCGATACGTCGGAGACGTATCAGTACTCATCATGATATATGTATGTGCATTGTTATGCCTTCTTTATTTGTCAATTGCCCAACTGTAATTTGTTCACCCAACATCTATTTATCTTATGGGAGAGACACCACTAGTGAACTGTGGACCCCGGTCCAATTCTTTACATCCGAAATACAATCTACTGCAATTGTTCTTTACTTGTTCTTCGCAAACAATCATCATCATCCACACTATACATCTAATCCTTTGTTTACGAGCAAGCCGGTGAGATTGACAACCTCACTGTTACGTTGGGGCAAAGTACTTTGATTGTGTTGTGCAGGTTCCATGTTGGCGCCGGAATCCCTGGTGTTGCGCCGCACTACACTCCGCCACCAACAACCTTCACGTGCTCGTTGACTCCTACTGGTTCGATAACCTTGGTTTCTTACTGAGGGAAACTTACTGCTGTGCGCATGACACCTTCCTCTTGGGGTTCCCAACGGACGTGTCAACTACACGCTTGCAAGAGGCTGGTATGAACTCTGTTTGTTTTCATTTTTGTACATATACTCATCCATGTGAGCATTCTTAGTTGGTTCATGTGAGGTGTATGTCATTTAATGAAAGTCTAGTAGTTCACGATCTCTCATGTTTAGCTCCAATTTATTAATAATGAGTAGCATGTCATAAATATTTGCTTGCATTGTTTTATTCATAGATAGGTATGACATTGTGGTATCCTCCTCTGAATAATTTATTTGAATTGACTTGGCACATGCTCACGCATGCATATGACTGAAAAACAAAAAGTCAATTAAGCCTCGATGATTTACTTTGCTTCAGAGTTCTTGTATCACTTTTATGCCTCCGTTAATTTTATTTTGTCGCAAGCATGATTATGACGGTTATTGCTCTCTTGATTGTCGCTTCCCAGTCTATTGCTAGCCTTCACTTGTACTGAGCAGGAATGCTGCTCGTGCTACCAAATCCCTGAAAACCAAGTTATTCCAAAGTGTCCACCATAAATACCTATGCATGGCATTTCAAACCATTCCAAGTAAATTTTCATGTGCTACCTTTAAAACCGTCAAAGTACTTCTCAATTTGTGTCGATGTTTTATAGCTCATGAGGAAGTATGTGGTGTTTTATCTTTCAATCTTGTCAGTCAGACTTTCACCAATGGACTAGTGGCATATACATCCGCTTATCCAATAATTCTGCAAAAAGAGCTGGCAACGGGGTGCCCAGCCCCAATTAATTACAACTTTCATTAATAATTCTCTTCACATGTTTTGCCCTGATTTATCAGTAAGCAACTTAATCTGCAAATAGACACTCCTCCATGGTATGTGAATGTTGGAAGGCACCTGAGGATTCGGTTAGCCATGGCTTGTGTAAGCAAAGGTTGGGAGGAGTGTCATCCATAATGAAACTAAAATACATGTGTAAACAAAAGAGAAGAAAGATGATCTACCTTGCTGGTAGAGATAACGTCCTTTGTGACGCCCCGGAACCGGTACCATGAGGATTCCAGCGATCCCGCCGAAATCCGCACGATATCGATTCAGAGACGCCCTCCGACACGACGTGCGCGACGAATCACACATGTGATGCCAGAGGAATTAACACGAGCGGTAACATTACAACAGGATTACAATAGAGCCCACAAGATACATATATTACAACAACGACTCCAACGAGTCAAGATTCAAATATACAATACAAAGATCCAAATCATACAAAGATCGAATGCGTCCGAGTACGGACAAGATACAAAATGGACTAAGAGTCCCTTAAGATAACCAGTGGCGTCCATAACCCTGCCCAGGCCAAGCCGGAAGGGTAACCTTGCTAACGTCGTCATCTTGTACCTGTCAAAGTCGGGCCATCGGTTGCCGACAAGAGGGAGGAAGCAAAAGAGAAAGGGAAAAGGCGAGAGTAAGTACCAAGGAACGAACTCCGGCACGTACTTAGCGAGACTAGAAATGGCTATGCTCGCCGGGCGAGTATAAATATATATCGCCTGGGGCTATATGGTAGGTTTAGCGACAGCAAAACTATAACCAATAGAGACACACTACAACATCCGTCTACTCAGATAAGATAAGAGAGCGCATAAGGAAAAGATAAATACTACACAAACATAACCCAGCCAAATACACATATCCCCTTCAACAAAGCGAAGAGGCAATGTAAAAGGCACTCAACGGTGGACAAGTTTTATTAGGTAGCCATTGTAATAATGCTATATTACTACGCAAGTAATTAGCAACAAGATAACGGTGTAAGTTGTTCTATGATCAAGCTATACAATTCCAAGTCGTCCATAACCGCGAACACGGCTTATCGATAAGATGTACACCCTGCAGGGGTTGCCCAAATGTAACCATATGCATGCTCGACCCACTTACGACAGGTGGATGTCTCACAACAAGACCGTTCCCAGTTCAACAAGAAAGTCTGGGGGGCACCCAACTAAGCTACCCGTGACGAAGTCCGGCCGTACTCCGAAGCGGACTCAGAGGTTTGCGCCGGCGGCTAGGCGTGCAAACCACACGCTTCGCTAAACGTCCCGCAAGGTACAGTACAGAATATAAACACCCGAAGGCAACAGGAAGTAAACACCCGAAGGCAACAGGAAGTAAAGCATGGCATACATGGCATAGGCAAATAAAACCAAGGTTGTGGCCCCCTTTTCAACTGACTTGAGAAAAGGTAATGGGTGAGGGGGGTCCCGATAATCGTCCCCACGCATGGGTAGAGCGCTCAATCTCGGAACGGATAACAAGAACTCGGGTCCTAGGGGACATTAGCGAGTCAAAGTTCCGATGCTTTCGCAAAGGGGCTCACGGATGCCTCTCGCTTACAATTTTAGTTGTTAACAATTAAGTAAAGCATGTGTATCTCCAACAACTGATATAGCATGTGATAATCTCCCAACAACCCAACATATCCCGATAACAGATCGAGATAAACAACAGAGCCTAAACACGCCTACGACTCGCAAGGCTCAAACATCAAGTAATGGCTATGGTTAAGGAATGATACATATAGGATTATCATGGTAAACAAGTGGAATAGGACACGTGACTCGATAAAGAATCGCAACATAAGGATAGCAGTGCGAGGGAGAGAGTAAATAGGTGAAGAGAGAGGGCTCGCCTGTGAAAAGCTGCAGAAGAACTTGTCGGAGAACTCGTCGTATCTCACATCACCACTTCGTGATCCTATCCGAGAAGAAGCAAATGCTGGAACACACAACGGATGCAATTCTTACAACTATGGAGAAGAATCGGCATGCTCCAGATATGATATGCATGCATGACATGGCAAGGATGATGCGATGCACTTATCCAATTTAATCGGAGTCGGAACCCCGGGAAAACAAATTATGTTGGAGTTGCATTTTCTACCGTCAAAGTTAAGGATGGATTAGCATATCAAACATGGCAGGGGTGAGCTATATCAAAGTTAAATGGAACCGGGACAACATTTATATAATATCCCACATATTCCATATGTTCCATATTAGCTGATAATGCAAACTATCACGAATTTACATGATGCATGATGCAACAGCAGGAATGGATGGCATATTCATGTTCCTCATGTTTTTCTGATCAATTTTCATATATAACACTTTTTATTTTGAGTTACCAATTAAAAGATATGATTTATGCAAGAATTATACATTTCCTGCAATTTTCAGAAAACAGAAAAGGCCAGGGGAGTTTCTCACCCACGAACAGCTAGCCACAGGCACTGACACGTGGGGCCAGGACGCTGACGTGGCTGCTGACACGGCAGAAGGGGCTCGGGTTGGATCTCCAGGGATGCAGGGAGCTGCTCGCAAAATCTCCTGCAGAGGAGGACTGCGGGTTGATAAAGAAAAAGCTGCAGGGGGCTAGGTGCGAAAGGGAAACAGATCTGGATCTGTGGGGTTTTCTCACCAGGTCCTGATCTAGCCCACAGGCTGATAGGCGGGCCCCGGGGGCCAGCGTGGTGACGACGTGGCGAAGGTTGCTGGTGCGCGCTGAAGGTGTTCGATGCGGTGCGTGCCGCGCGCGTTCCAGGGAAGGCGGTGACCGTGGCGAGGCGAGGCTGCGCACGGCGAGGTAGAGGGTTCCAGGAGGCGGGAGATGGCGCAGGCGACGCGCCTGGTCCGCGCGAACGAGAGGGTGGCGGCGCCGGGCGCAGGGGTTCGCCGGAGAGGTGTCGAAGGCGAACATCTGCAGCGAGAAAACACGTTCACCGACGAGGTAACGGACCAAGAGGAGAATCAGGGGGAAGAGGGGGTCGGGGAGAGGCGGAAGTCTACCGAGAGGACGTTGGCGAGGTCGAGGAAGGCGGAGGAGGTCGGACGGCGATGGAATTCGGAGAATTTGCCGCCGGACTTGGAGAAGGGGAACGGCGAGGTGTGCTCGATTGGAGGGCTCCCAGAGCGATTCCTTGTACCAGCAGATGCGCGACGACGAGGCGCATATAATGGCGCCGGCAGCGAGGCTTGGGGCGGACGGAGGCGACGGCACGGTCAAAAATTCGGTGGCGGCCATGGCGCTCGGTGGAGGAGAAATCCTCTCCGGTTACTTGCGGAAGAAGAAGAAAGGGAGGCGTGGGTGAGGATGCTGGGTGGTTGGAGTGGTCCAGGATTTCTTTTCGAGAAGATAAGGAAGGGGGCAGGTAGAAAGGGGAGGGGGGCTCACGGCAGCGCACATGGCGTGCCCGCTCCCGTCGCTGTCTCCGTGCGTGAGAGGGACGAAAAGGATGAGAAGGGAAAAAGCCTGAAGGGGTACCGGCCGGATGGTGGAGAAGGAAGTGGGCCGCTGGTGGGTTGGGCTGGGCTGCTGCGGCCAGAGAGAAGAAGGAGAGGGAAGAGAGAAGAGAGGAAAAAGAGAGAGATGGGCCTGGGGAGAGGAGAGGGCTTTTAGTTTTATTTAGCAAATCCTTTTCTCTTTTGTTTTATTTTGGAAAACCTGTTTTTGCAAATGGTTTTGAACCAGCACCAACAAAAGTTGAGTTTTGAATATAGGGTAGAGATAGAGATAAAATAAGAGGCAAAGGTTTATAGCAAAATAAAATAATTTTGTGTTAGGGTTTGTTAAATGACAAGAGACGGGAGGTTTATTTTATAAACCATATGAGAAGAAAACAAAATATCCATGCTTTATAAAATAATTTTATTTAGTGAAAACATGGATGATATGATGCATATGCCATGATGACGCACAAAAAGAAAAGAACAGGCAGATCTAATAGGGGTACTACCCGGGGCCGTTACAATCGACACCACTAACAAGGAACCTCGCCCCGAGGTTCCACCTCAAGGTACGGGGGAAGAGAAGTGAACTATCGGGTCTTCAGGTGACGTGTCGATCTCCTCGACACCACTAACAAGAGGTCTTGCTCCATGTAGAATGGCGACACCACTAACAAGAAGTCGTTGTTCCGCTATTGATGATGCGCTTCCGTCAGTATCCTTCGAAGATCGAACCTAATAGGATAAAGGCAAAGATCGTCCAACCCGCGTAGAGACCTAAGACTCAGATAACTCAGGTAAGAGAGAAGACTCAAAACTCGCAAAGGTAAGAGGAGAAAGAATTCAGGTAAGGAGAAAATTCAGAGCTAATCAGATCTATCCACCGAATTTTAGAAAATAGTTTTGACACTAGACACAACAACGTCCATTGGCAAGGTTATCCTACAGGCTGGACTAGTGGGGTACCGTCAACCTGAGGCTCTGATACCAACTTGTGACGCCCCGGAACCGGTACCATGAGGATTCCAGCGATCCCGCCGAAATCCGCACGATATCGATTCGGAGACGCCCTCCGACACGACGTGCGCGACAAATCACACACGTGATGCCAGAGAAATTAACACGAGCGAGTAACATTACAACAGGATTACAATAGAGCCCACAAGATACATATATTACAACAACGACTCCAACGAGTCAAGATTCAAATATACAATACAAAGATCCAAATCATACAAAGATCGAATGCGTCCGAGTACGGACAAGATACAAATTGGACTAAGAGTCCCTTAAGATAACCAGTGGCGTCCATAACCCTGCCCAGGCCAAGCCGGAAGGGTAACCTTGCTAACGTCGTCATCTTGTACCTGTCAAAGTTGGGCCATCGGTTGCCGACAAGAGGGAGGAAGCAAAAGAGAAAGGGAAAAGGCGAGAGTAAGTACCAAGGAACGAACTCCGGCACGTACTTAGCGAGACTAGAAATGGCTATGCTCGCCGGGCGAGTATAAATATATATCGCCTGGGGCTATATGGTAGGTTTAGCGGCAGCAAAACTATAACCAATAGAGACACACTACAACATCCGTCTACTCAGATAAGATAAGAGAGCGCATAAGGTAACAGATAAATACTACACAAACATAACCCAGCCAAATACACATATCCCCTTCAACAAAGCGAAGAGGCAATATAAAAGGCACTCAACGGTGGACAAGTTTTATTAGGTAGCCATTGTAAGAATGCTATATTACTACGCAAGTAATTAGCAGATTATTAGCAACAAGATAACGGTGTAAGTTGTTCTATGATCAAGCTATACAATTCCAAGTCGTCCATAACCGCGAACACGGCTTATCGATAAGATGTACACCCTGCAGGGGTTGCCCAAATGTAACCATACGCATGCTCGACCCACTTACGACAGGTGGATGTCTCACAACAAGACCGTTCCCAGCTCAACAAGAAAGTCTAGGGGGCCACCCAACTAAGCTACCCGTGACGAAGTCCGGCCGTACTCCGAAGCGGACTCAGAGGTTTGCGCCGGCGGCTAGGCGTGCAAACCACACGCTTCGCTAAACGTCCCGCAAGGTACAATACAGAATATAAACACCCGAAGGCAACAGGAAGTAAACACCCGAAGGCAACAGGAAGTAAAGCATGGCATACATGGCATAGGCAAATAAAACCAAGGTTGTGGCCCCCTTTTCAACTGACTTGAGAAAAGGTAATGGGTGAGGGGGGTCCCGATAATCGTCCCCACGCATGGGTAGAGCGCTCAATCTCGGAACGGATAACAAGAACTCGGGTCCTAGGGGACATTAGCGAGTCAAAGTTCCGATGCTTTCGCAAAGGGGCTCACAGATGCCTCTGCTTACAATTTTAGTTGTTAACAATTAAGTAAAGCATGTGTATCTCCAACAACTGATATAGCATGTGATAACCTCCCAACAACCCAATATATCCCGATAACAGATCGAGATAAACAAAAGAGCCTAAACACGCCTACGACTCGCAAGGCTCAAACATCAAGCAATGGCTATGGTTAAGGAATGATACATATAGGATTATCATGGTAAACAAGTGGAATAGGACACGTGACTCGATAAAGAATCGCAACATAAGGATAGCAGTGCGAGGGAGAGAGTAAATAGGTGAAGAGAGAGGGCTCGCCTGTGAAAAGCTGCAGAAGAACTTGTCGGAGAACTCGTCGTATCTCACATCACCACTTCGTGATCCTATCCGAGAAGAAGCAAATGCTGGAACACACAACGGATGCAATTCTTACAACTACGGAGAAGAATCGGCATGCTCCAGATATGATATGCATGCATGACATGGCAAGGATGATGCGATGCACTTATCCAATTTAATCGGAGTCGGAACCCCGGGCAAACAAATTATGTTGGAGTTGCATTTTCTACCGTCAAAGTTAAGGATGGATTAGCATAGCAAACATGGCAGGGGTGAGCTATATCAAAGTCAAATGGAACCGGGACAACATTTATATAATATCCCACATATTCCATATGTTCCATATTAGCTGATAATGCAAACTATCACGAATTTACATGATTCATGATGCAACAGCAGGAATGGATGGCATATTCATGTTCCTCATGTTTTTCTGATCAATTTTCATATATAACACTTTTTATTTTGAGTTACCAATTAAAAGATATGATTTATGCAAGAATTATACATTTCCTGCAATTTTCAGAAAACAGAAAAGGCCAGGGGCGTTTCTCACCCACGAACAGCTAGGCACAGGCACTGACACGCGGGGCCAGGACGCTGACGTGGCTGCTGACACGGCAGAAGGGGCTAGGGTTGGATCTCCAGGGATGCAGGGGGCTGCTCGCAAAATCTCCTGCAGAGGAGGACTGCGGGTTGATAAAGAAAAAGCTGCAGGGGGCTAGGTGCGAAAGGGAAACAGATCTGGATCTGTGGGGTTTTCTCACCAGGTCCTGATCTAGCCCACAGGCTGACAGGCAGGCCCCGGGGGCCAGCGTGGCGACGACGTGGCGAAGGTTGCTGGTGCGCGCTGAAGGTGTTCGATGCGGTGCGTGCCGCGCGCGTTCCAGGGAAGGCGGTGACCGTGGCGAGGCGAGGCTGCGCACGGCGAGGTAGAGGGTTCCAGGAGGCGGGAGATGGCGCAGGCGACGCGCCTGGTCCGCGCGAACGAGAGGGTGGCGGCGCCGGGCGCAGGGGTTCGCCGGAGAGGTGTCGAAGGCGAACATCTGCGGCGAGAAAACACGTTCACCGACGAGGTAACGGACCAAGAGGAGAATCAGGGGGAAGAGGGGGTCGGGGAGAGGCGGAAGTCTACCGAGAGGACGTTGGCGAGGTCGAGGAAGGCGGAGGAGGTCGGACGGCGACGGAATTCGGAGAATTTGCCGCCGGACTTGGAGAAGGGGAACGGCGAGGTGTGCTCGATTGGAGGGCTCCCAGAGCGATTCCTTGTACCAGCAGATGCGCGATGACGAGGCGCATATAATGGCGCCAGCAGCGAGGCTTGGGGCGGACGGAGGCGACGGCACGGTCAAAAATTCGTTGGCGGCCATGGCGCTCGGTGGAGGAGAAATCCTCTCCGGTTACTTGCGGAAGAAGAAGAAAGGGAGGCGTGGGTGAGGATGCTGGGTGGTTGGAGTGGTCCAGGATTTCTTTTCGAGAAGATAAGGAAGGGGGGCAGGTAGAAAGGGGAAGGGGGGCTCACGGCAGCGCACATGGCGTGCCCGCTCCCGTCGCTGTCTCCGTGCGTGAGAGGGACGAAAAGGATGAGAAGGGAAAAAGCCTGAAGGGGTACCGGCCGGATGGTGGAGAAGGAAGTGGGCCGCTGGTGGGTTGGGCTGGGCTGCTGCGGCCAGAGAGAAGAAGGAGAGGGAAGAGAGAAGAGAGGAAAAAGAGAGAGATGGGCCTGGGGAGAGGAGAGGGGTTTTAGTTTTATTTAGCAAATCCTTTTCTCTTTTGTTTTATTTTGGAAAACCTGTTTTTGCAAATGGTTTTGAACCAGCACCAACAAAAGTTGAGTTTTGAATATAGGGTAGAGATAGAGATAAAATAAGAGGCAAAGGTTTATAGCAAAATAAAATAATTTTGTGTTAGGGTTTGTTAAATGACAAGAGACGGGAGGTTTATTTTATAAACCATATGAGAAGAAAACAAAATATCCATGCTTTATAAAATAATTTTATTTAGTGAAAACATGGATGATATGATGCATATGCCATGATGACGCACAAAAAGAAAAGAACAGGCAGATCTAATAGGGGTACTACCCGGGGCCGTTACATCCTTCATGGGAGCCGCTCTTGAAAGTCTGGTTGACAAGGTAGTTAGAGTGCCCACTACCATTCGTTGACAACAACAAACACCTCTCAAATTTTTTTTACTTCTGTTTTAAAAATGAAAAGCTCTAGCACATGTTAATCCCTGCTTCCCTCTGCGAAGGGTCAATCTTTTACTTTTATGTTGAGTCACCATCCTTTCTTTGAGCACCTTCTTGAGAGCATAATTGTCATTCTTAGTGTAATATGTTTGTCCCAGAATATGGTTAACTATGGTATAACTTTGATGCTCTTATCTTTGATAATCTTTACTTCTAGTCTTCCCATGAACTTCAGAGGTGCCTGGGCATTTATGTTTTGCTGTACAAATACGGGCAAGCGAGATACCACTTTATCATATTTTTTTATGAGCATTGCAATCCTGCTGATAGATATGTTTCATGATGCTTATTATTAGTTTGTTGGTATCTTTTTCATGATTGACATAACTATTAGATGACTTTATTTGCATTTATCTTATTATGAATTGCCCAAGTACTCGTCCATATAATGAGAATATTTACATCATATGAGCAAATGTGTTCGTGAAAGTTCTTTTATCGCACTCGGTTGTTAACTGAATTGCTTGAGGAAAAGCAATAGCTAAGCTTGGGGGGAGTTGATACGTCCAAAACGTATCTACTTTCCCGAACACTTTTGCTATTGTTTTGCCTCTAACTTGTGTATTTTGGATACAACTAACACGGACTAACACTATTTTCAGTAGAATTGCCCTGGTGTCTTATTTTTGTGCAGAAAATCAACTTTCAGGAAAATCCCGGAAATAATTGCAATGGGCCTATTTTTACAGTAGACCCACGGAGCCAGAAGACGAGACAGAGGGGGGCCATGAGGCGCGCACACCACGTGGCGGCGCGGTGGGCCCATGGCCGCGCCGCCATATGGGGACGCCTCCTCGGCCAGCCCCCGGCGCTCCCCTCTGGACTACTTAAAGCCCTTGACCTAAAAATGCATGGGGGTTTCGACCAATTTTCCAGAAGACATCCAGAACTCCGCCGCCATCGAAAACCCTATTTCGGGATCAGAAACTCCGTTCTGGCACCCTGTCGGGACGGGGAATTGAAGGAGATCATCGCCATCATCGCCACCGACGCATCTCCATTGACCATCCATGTTTCCCCCATCCATGTGTGAGTAAATCCCCGCTGTAGGCTGAAGGGGGTGGTAGGGATTGGATGAGATTGTTCATGTAATAGCCATAAGATTGTTAGGGCATGGTGCCTAGTACCCGTTGTTGGTACTTTTATGATATTGTTGCAACTTGTTATGCTTAATGCTTGTCACTTAGGGCCCGAGTGCCATGATTTCAGATCTGAACATGTTATTGATTCATGATGATATTCATTGTTTTATGATCTTACCTGCAAGTTGTATACACATATTGCTGTTCGGAACCCGAGGCCCCAAAGTGACAGAAATTGGGACAACCGGAGGGGAAGGCTGTGATATGAGGATCACATGTGTTCACGGAGTGTTAATGCTTTGCTCCGGTACTCTATTAAAAGGAGTACCTTAATTACCAGTAGTTTCCCTAGAGGCCCGGCTGCCATCGGCTGGTAGGACAAAAGATGTTGTGCAAGTTTCTCATTGCGAGCACGTACGACTATATACGGAACACATGCCTATGGTTATTTAGTACTTGCATATTGTTTTTTATTATCTGCAAATGCCTAGTCTTGATTATTACATGAGTTATCTTATCCATGCAGCGCCCGTTCATCCATCCCTATGCCTACAGTATTTTAATCCTGCTGTTTACTATAATCACTACTGCTGTCTTTATTACATTGCTGCTTATATTTCACTACTGCTACTGCTATAAAACCGTTGCTACTGATAAACTATTGCGAGCAAGTCTATTTCCAGGTGCAGCTGAATTGACAACTCCGCTGTTAAGGCTTAAAAATATTCTTTGGCTCCCCTTGTGTCAAATCAATAAATTGGGTTTTACTTCCCTCGAAGACTGTTGCGATCCCCTATACTTGTGGGTCATCACCAGCCATGCTAGTGGAGTCCCTCCGGGACTCCGCCTTCCATAGTGATTTCTTCCGGACTTTTCTAGAACCTTCTAGAACCTTTATAAATGCACCGGATCATTTTCAAACTTGTAAAATGACTTCCTATATATGAATCTTATTCTCCGGACCATTCCGGAATTCCTCGTGATGTCCTGGATCCCATCCGAGACTCCAAACAAAACTTCGAACTCCATTCCATATTCCATATCTACTTAAACGACATCAAACCTTAAGTGTGTCACCCTACAGTTCGCGAGCTATGCAGACATGGTTGATACTTCTCTCCGACCAATAACCAATAGCGGGATCTGGAGATCCATAATGGCTCCCACATATTCAACGATGACTTAGTGATCGAATGAACCATTTACATACGATACGGATTCCCTTTGTCACGCGATATTTTACTTGTCCGAGGTTTGATCATCGGTATCTCTATACCTCGTTCAACCTCGTCTCCTGACAAGTACTCTTTACTCATACCGTGGTATGTGGTCTCTTATGAACCATTCATATGCTTGCAAGCTAATTAGACGACATTCCACCGAGAGGGCCCAGAGTATATCTATCCGTCATCGGGATGGACAAATCCCACTGTTGATCCATATGCCTCAACTCATACTTTCCGAATACCTAATCCCACCTTTATAACCACCCATTTACGCAGTGGTTTTTGATGTAATCAAAGTACCCTTCCGGCTTAAGTGATTTACATGATCTCATGGTCGAAAGGACTAGGTAACTATGTATCGAAAGCTTATAGCAAATGAACTTAATGACGTGATCTTATGCTACGCTTAATTTGGTGTGTCCATTACATCATTCATCAATGACATAACCTTGTTATTAGTAACATCCAATGTTCATGATCATGAAACGATGATCATCTATTAATAAACAAGCTAGTTATACAAGAGGCTTACTAGGGACTCCTTGTTGTTCAGATAACACACATGTATCAATGTATCGGTTAATACAATTATAGCATGGTATGTAAACATTTATCATAAACATAAAGATATATAATAACCACTTTATTATTGCCTCTTGGGCATATCTCCAACACGACTGTCACTACAATGAGAGATCAAATGACGGATATCCAGCGCAGTCTTCAAGGGTTGCAAATGGCTGTTGACAATTTGACAAACTTACATCAACAAGAAGACGAAGACGAAGCCGAAGATGAAGCACCTAATGCTAATCGTGGTGCTCCACGTGGGAACCGCCCTCGTGGGCTTGCTGACCTCCGACGTCCAGTTCGTGGGTTTGAGGAAGAAGATGGATTGGGTAAGCCAAAGTTCTCCATACCCAAGTTTGAAGGAGGTGCTGATTTTGAAGAATACCTCACTTGGGAGCTGAAAATTGAGAAGCTATGGCGCCTACATAATTATACTGAAGATAGGAAGATCAAGCTTGCTTCTTCCGAATTTGATGGCTATGCATTGTGTTGGTGGGATGGTTTGGTTCGTGCTCGCGAAGAAGATGGTGAACCGCCTATTATCACATGGCGTGCTATGAAGGCAGCAATGAACGAGCGTTTTGTGCCCACTAATTCTTTGCGGTCTATATTTGATAAGTTGACCCTATTGAGACAAGGTGTGAAGACTGTTGATGAATATTACATGGAGATGGAGATGCTTATGCAGCGTGGCCGTGTCCGTGAGTCCCTTGAGATGACAAGGAATCATTTCCTCAATGGTTTGAAGTATGATATCAAGGGAATTGTTTGTCATTACAGTTACACCACTATGAATGAGTTGCTACATCATGCAAGAGAAGCTGAATCACAGTTGGCTGAGGAAGCAAAGGTTAAAGGTCGTGCTACGGGAGCTGGACGCTTCACGCCTCGGGCGCCCCCATCTACGGCGCCGACGCCATCTATGCGCTCCGCACCTTATTCTACTCCGCCTAGCAAACCGGTCTCCAATGTGTCTAACGCAAAGAAGTCTCAATCTGCTGCAAGTACGAGTGGTTCTAGCATGTCTACTGCGCGCAACCGCGATATGAATTGCCATACATGTGGTGGCAAGGGTCACATCAAGAGTGATTGTCCTAACCGCAAGGTCATGATTATCAATGAGGATAATGAGTATGAGACTGGAAATGATGTTGATCCAAATGCTCCAGAAGATGAGGACTATGACACTGATGGTGTAGATGCATATCCGTCTGATGCTCGCACTATTGTTGTGTCTCAGCGTGCTCTTAATGTGTTGCCTAGTGCATCTACTCGGCGCTGCAATTTGTTCCAAACAAAGGCTTTAGTTGGTCCTGACAAGGCTTGCAAGGTCATTATTGATGGCGGGAGTTGCCGCAATTTAGCAAGCAAGGAGTTGTGCACGAAGCTGAAGTTGAAGTATCTACCGCACCCGCATCCATACTATATTCAGGGGTTGAGCGACAATGGTGAGATGAAGGTAAACCGCATGGTGCGTGTTGAATTTGCGATTGGATCGTATAAGGATTCCATTGATTTTGATGTGGTTCCTATGACTGTGTGTCACCTACTATTGGGTCGGCCTTGGTTCTATGACCGTTCTGTGCAACACAATGGCCGTGCCAATACATATCACTTGGAGTTCAAGGGCAAGAAAATCAACTTACAGCCTATGTCACCACAACAAATTGTCAATGAATCTCGTCAGAAAGTTGAAGTAAACTTGGAGGATGCTTCTTTAGATAGGCGAGAGAATTGTAATGTCGTGAGTGATATAACGAAAAGTGAGAGAGTGAATTCCTTAGTCTCATTAGCCACCAAAGAAGACATGAGAGAATTTAGTGAGGATCCTACAACCATGCCTCTTGTGCTCTTGTACAAGGGTACGGTTTTGGTTTCTAACGACATGACCCCTCTTCCTCTTGGTGTTTCTAATGTTTTGCGGGAATTTGGCGACGTGTTTCCGGATGAGGTACCCGCAGGACTACCACCATTGCGAGGTATTGAGCATCAAATTGACTCGATCCCCGGAGCTTCGCTACCCAATCGGGCACCATATAGAACGAACCCCGAAGAAACGAAGGAGATACAGAAGCAAGTACAAGCGCTACTCGACAAAGGTTATATCCGCACAAGCCTTAGTCCTTGTGTTGTTCCTGTTATTCTAGTTCCTAAGAAAGATGGTACATGGCGTATGTGCGTAGATTGTAGAGCGATAAACAACATTATTATTCGATATCGTCATCCTATTCCCCGTTTAGAGGATATGCTAGATGAATTGAGTGGTGCTGCTGTTTTCTCTAAAATTTATTTGCGTAGTGGTTATCATCAAATTAGGATGAAAGAAGGGGATGAGTGGAAAACAGCCTTTAAAAAAAAATTTGGTTTATATGAGTGGTTAGTAATGCCTTTTGGGTTGACTAATGCACCTAGCACTTTCATGAGACTGATGAACCATGTTTTGCGTGATTTATTGGCAAGTTTGTGGTTGTGTACTTTGATGACATATTAATCTACAGCCGCAATGAATCTGATCATACTATACATATTCGACATGTTTTGCAAGTGTTGCGTGATAATAAACTCTACGGTAATCTTGAGAAGTGCACATTTTGCAAAGATAAGATCATATTTCTGGGTTATGTTGTCTCTAAGAATGGAGTAGAAGTAGATGTGTCTAAAATTGAAGCTATTCAAAATTGGCCTACTCCCATGAATGTGAGTCAAGTACGAAGTTTTCATGGTCTAGCTGGGTTTTATAGAAGATTTGTGCCCAACTTTATTACTATTGCTGCACCTTTGAATGACTTAACTAAAAATGTTGTAATATTTGAGTGGGGCGCAGCCCAAGATCATGCTTTTGATGAACTGAAGAGATTATTAACTTCTGCACCGTTGCTTGCACTTCCTGATTTCAATAAGCAATTCGAGATTGAATGTGATGCTAGTGGTATTGGAATTGGTGGTGTGTTGATGCAAGAGGGTCGCCCAATTGCATATTTTTCTGAGAAACTTTCGGGTGCTAAGTTGAACTATCCTATATATATGATAAATAATTGTATGCTTTAATTAGAGTTCTTGAGGTTTGGCAACATTACTTGTGGCCAAAAGAATTTATCATACATTCTGATCATGAAGCTTTAAGATATCTGAAAGCTCAGTCTACTTTGCATAAGCATCTGGCTAAGTGGGTTGAGTTCATTGAGTCTTTTCCATACATTATTAAGCATAAGAAGGGAAAAGATAATATTGTTGCTAATGCTCTATCTAGGAAGAATATGCTATTAACTCAACTTGATGTTAAAATTCCTGGATTAGAAGTACTATGTGATTTGTATGCCACTGATCATGATTTTGCTGAACCATATCACTTGTGTGCTATTGGTAAAGCATGGGAAAAATATCACATACATGATGGGTTCTTGTTTCGAGCTAACAAACTATGTGTTCCAGAATCGTCTGTGCGTTTTCTCTTATTGCAGGAATCACATGCTGGAGGTTTGATGGGTCACTTTGGGCGTGAGAAGACGCTACTCATGCTAGCTGACCACTTTTATTGGCCAAATATGAGGCGGGATGTGGACAGGTATGTAAAGAGGTGCATTACTTGCAACAAGTCCAAGTCCAAGCTGAAGCCTCACGGTTTGTATACTCCGTTACCGGCACCTACTACACCTTGGGAGGATATAAGTATGGATTTTGTGTTGGGTTTGCCGCGTACTAAGAGAGGCCATGATTCTATATTTGTGGTAGTGGACAAATTTTCTAAAATGTCACACTTTATTGCCTGCCACAAAAGCAACGATGCGTCGCATATTGCTAACCTATTTTTCAGGGAGGTTGTACGTCTACATGGAGTCCCGAAGACTATTGTTTCTGATCGTGACGTGAAGTTTATGAGCTACTTCTGGAAGACGCTATGGAGAAAGCTGGGGACGAAGCTACTTTTCAGTACCAGTTGTCATCCCCAAACTGATGGTCAAACTGAAGTGGTGAATAGAACATTGTCACAACTGTTGAGATCCATGATCAAGAAGAACCTGAAGGAGTGGGAAGAGTGTTTGCCGCATGTGGAGTTTGCTTACAACAGGGCGGTACATTCTACCACGGAGTTATGTCCTTTTGAGGTGGTGTATGGTTTCAAACCCATTACTCCACTTGACTTGTTGCCTTTGCCCATACATGAGAGAGTTAATATGGAGGAATCCAAGAGGGCATATTTTGTACGGAAGATACACATGAAGACTAAAGAGTTGATAGAGAAGAAAGGCAAGAGCAATGCTGCAAGGATGAACAAGAAGCGCAAGGAAATATTGTTCAAGCCTGGTGATATGGTCTGGGTACATTTTCGCAAGGACAGGTTCCCGAAGCTACGGAAGTCCAAGTTGCTTCCTCGTGGTGCTGATCCTTACAAAGTGCTTGCCAAGATCAATGATAATGCATACTCGATAGATCTTCCACTTGATGAGTTTGGTGTCAGTAATTCTTTCAATGTTGCTGATTTGACACCATATGATGGAGAAGACCTTGGAGCGTTGAGGTCGACGCCTTTTGAAGGGGGGGGGAGATGATGAGGATATCCCTACCACACTACTACCTCCATCATTACCAAATGAAGATGACGCTGCTGTGAAGCTCAAGTCCAATGAAGTTCGGATTGGACCTATTACAAGGGCTCGTACGAAGCTACTTAAACAACATGTGAACTTGTTCCTAAACAATACTTTGATTGATGAGAACTTTATACTGCCTAAGTCCTGTTACTTATGTATCATCAGGTATGAAGAGGAGACAAGCATCGCACGAGGAGGAGAGGAGCAGCTGGACGTGGAGCTGGACATGGAGCTGGACATGAAGATATCTCATGGACGAGCGAGGGAGGAGCGGGAGGCATGCGCGAGAGGAGAAGATAAAGTCCAGGCCGGCCCAACACCCGGTCAGACCGGCCGGCGCGCCCGGTCCCTGGCCCGGTCCGACCGGGCGGCACGCCGGATCCGGCCCGGCGCCAACCGGAAAATCAGCTGATGCCAACCGCGAGGGTTACTGCGCGACAATTCACCTGCCCGGTCAGCACCCGGTCCCAGGCCTGATTTGAACCGGCCAGCCCGGTCCCAGGCCTGGTCGACCGGCCCCCAGACCGGCCGTGTCCGAGTCTGTCTCGACCAGATCTATTATGGGTCGGTTATTTTCGTACTTTTTTGACCTGAGGTCGTCCCGGACGCCTATATAAGTGCCCAGGACGCCCCCAAAGTTGCTTTAGACCACGTTTAAGATAAACCCTAGTTCTTAGTTGTTTGCTCTACAAAACTATTGAATTCCCTACACCATATTGCTTGATATTGTGTAGATATGAAAGTCTTGTGTAATCTGCTGTTCCATTGGGAATTAGAAGGTTGCAACTTACCGCTTCGTAGTCGGTGGCTACGTGCACAAGTGTGTGGAGTTGCGAATATCTTGCAGGGTTGAGAGCTGTTGCATTGGCGACAGGGAGCAATCGAGAGATCTCGTTGCGTCATACAAGCTATCATCCACTTCATCAAGTTACCTCCGCTGCAATCACCCCGTGATCATCATCACCACCGTTGCTTACTGAGAAGATCGGGCCACCCCTTATCAGTTACAATGGCTTGAATTTTCTCTGGGTTAGCCTCGATTACTCTTGCTGACACCAGAAACCCGAGAAGTTCTCCTACAGGGACGCCAAAAGAGCACTTCGTCGGGTTCAGCTTGAGGCAGAATTTGTCGAGGTTGTCAAAAGTTTCCTTGAGATCCTCGATCAAGGTTGATCCATGCTTTGTTGTTATGACGACATCATCGATATACACTTGAACGTTCTTGCCAATCTGCGTGGCAAGACACTTCTGCATCATCCGTTGATATGTTCCTCCCGCGTTTTTCAGCGCAAAAGGCAATGTTCTGTAACAGAACACACCATAGGGTGTTATAAAAGCTGTTTTGACTTCATCTTCTTCTTTTAGTCGGATCCGGTTGTAACCGGAATATGCGTCTAGGAAGGAAAGACGTTCACAGCCTGCCGTGGAGTCGATAATTTGATCGATCCTCGGGAGGGGGAAGTGATCCTTTGGACAATGTTTATTGAGACACGTGAAGTCGACGCACATGCGAAGGACCTCTGTGTTTTTCTTCGGGACCAACACTGGGTTAGCTACCCATGTGGCTTCTATGTGGAGCTCCTTGATAAACCCTGCTTCTCTGAGTCGATTGATTTCTGACAGCATAGCTTTGCGGTTAGGTTCCGAAAAACGCCGCAAAGGTTATTTGATTGGTCTAGCCATTGGATCCAAATTAAGAGGGTGCTCGGCAAGTTCCCTGGGTACTCCTGGCATGTCAGCTGGACACCATGCGAAGATTTCCCAGCGCTCACGGAGGAACTCGACGAGCGTGCTTTCCTATACGAAATCCATGTTTGTTGGTGGTATCAAAGGTCAGCTCCTTTAGCAGCCTCCCTCCGAGTGGCAGCACGTCGTAATCAGTCGTTAGCCTTGACGCCATATATTCTGCTTGCATCCCGAATGTTTCTAACAGCCGATGGAAATCCTTGTCGCACTTATCAGCTGGCGCAAAACTGTCTTTTACTGTGATTGGGCCCTTGGGTCCCGGAAGTCTCCACAACAAGTATGTATAGTGTGGTACCGCCATGAACCTGGCATACGCGGGTCGTCCCAGTAAAGCATGGTACTGTGACGGGAAATCCATGACTTCGAACTCCAGCTTCTCTCTTCTGTAATTCTCTCGGGTTCCAAACTGAACGTCGAGATTGATCTTTCCCAATGGATAACTTGGCTTGTCCGGTGTGATACCATGGAAGCGCGTGTCAGTTGGTGTTAAATTTGCCAAGGATATACTCATCTTCCTCAATATATCTGCGTACATTAGGTTTAAACTGCTGCCTCCATCTATGAACACCCGTGAAACGTCGAAGCCTGCAATCACCGCCGGTAAGATCAAAGCTGATTGTCCTGGTCGAGGGACTTGTTGCGGGTGGTCCGCTATGGTGAAGTCGATGTCCCATCCCGACTAATTCAGGTACTCGATTGTTGGTGGAGGCATCTTTTCTGCCATAAATACTTGTCGCGAAATCACTTTTTGAGCTCTGTTGGATGGCCTGCCCTTCTGGATCATCGGAACTGCGCCATTGGTATCGATATAAGGACCATTGGTTGGAGCTGCCGCTAATTGTAACTGGTGTCGATTTTCATCCGTAATTGCGGGTGGAGGTGGAAGATGGATCTCACTCCTTGGCCCTTGAGGATTCCTGTTTGCTGCTTGTGCGTTGGCATACCCTGCGTATCTATGTAGTGACTGGAAAGTTCGACAATCCTTCTGCGATGCCCCGACTGCCTTTTTCCGTTGTTATCGAGAAAGAAGTGCATTTGGCATGGTCCGTTCAAGAGAACTTCGGGTGACACATACGGCCTCTGGAACTTTGGTCCATCATTTTGCCTATTGGGACGGGGACCGTCCCTGTAGTCATTGCGCTGTTCACCACTCTTTTGATAGTCATCCCGACTATTACCTCCGCTAGTTCCTCGGAAACCAGCCGATATTTGGCCGGGGGCTTCATAATCTGAGAACTGGCGAGAGAATCGTCGTCTATTTTAATGTTTCGATTGCGATCATCCTCAGGCGACCTATGCCATTTGTTGTGAACAACATCTTCTCCATCTGCCCAGCGATTTGCTATTTTCATGAGTGCTGCTATTGTTTTTGGATTAGTCCTTCCCAAGTCCTCGACTAGGTCCTTCCTTCGGATCCCAACAACAAACGCGTCTATCGCTCTTTCGTCAGATATGTTCTGTGCCGAATTTTTGATAATGTTCCACCTTTGGATGTACGTCCTCATCGACTCATCATACTTCTGTCTGCAGGCCCTTAGCTGCTCTATTGATGCAGGTTTCTTGCATGTAGATAGGAAATTTTTCACGAACATGTCCTCGAAAGTTTCCCAACTATCGATAGATCCAAGCGGTAACTTTTTTATCCATGATCGCGCTGCTCCACTTAAGTGCACCTGGATGCTCTGCATGGCAGTTGCTTTGGTTCCCCCATCAATTTTACTGTCTCCAGATAGTCGACAAGCCAGTCCTCGGGATCTTGCAGGCCATCGAACTTTTTGTAATTGTCGGGCAACCTGAAACCAGATGGGACCCATGTTTTGCGAAATCTTCGGGTGAAACAAGGGAGCCCGCACATGTCATCCTCGTCGACCTCTGGTGAGTGCCGACATTCTCCCCTTTCTTGTCGCGCCCTATCGACCCGCGCCTGTGTCGTTGTATCTCTTGCCTCGCTTGTTCTCGGAGGGTCCTGTACTACCACTGTGGGCCGTGGACTATTTTTCCTTGGAGCACTTTCGGGAGGTGTACTTGTGCTCACGAACGTTGTTCCTGTGACTCCAACTCCTGCCAGAGCCATGTTGTATAATGCTTCTCTTGGATCTCCGGGAGGTGGCCTGTTTGCTAGTATAAAAGCCTGAGTCGCCATATATCCGGCTTCCGGTATTTTGGGAATAATGTTTCCCCTTGTATCTATTGACATAAAGGACTGATACGTCTCCGACGTATCGATAATTTCTTATGTTCTATGCCATATTATTGATGATACCTACATGTTTTATGCACACTTTATGTCATATTCGTGCATTTTCTGGAACTAACCTATTAACAAGATGCCGAAGTGCCGGTTCACGTTTTCTGCTGTTTTTGGTTTCGAAATCCTAGTAACGAAATATTCTCGGAATTGGACGAAACGAAGACCCGGGGTCCTATTTTTCCACGGAGCTTCCGGAAGACCGAAGAACACACGAAGTGGGGCCACGAGGTGGCGACACCACAAGGCGGCGCGGCCCGGGGGGCCCGCGCCGCCCTATGGTGTGGCCCCCTCGTCCGGCCCCCGACTCTGCCCTTCCGCCTACTTAAAGCCTCCGTCGCGAAACCCCCGATGCGAAAAACCACGATACGGAAAACCTTGCCGAGACGCCGCCGCCGCCGATCCCATCTCGGGGGATTCGGAGATCTCCTCCGGCACCCTGCCGGAGAGGGGATTCATCTCCCGGAGGACTCTACACCGCCATGGTCGCCTCCGGAGTGATGAGTGAGTAGTTCACCCCTGGACTATGGGTCCATAGCGGTAGCTAGATGGTTGTCTTCTCCTCATTGTGCTTCATTGTTGGATCTTGTGAGCTGCCTAACATGATCAAGATCATCTATCCGTAATTCTATATGTTGTGTTTGTCGGGATCCGATGGATAGAGAATACCATGTCATGTTAATTATCAAGTTATTACACATGTGTTGTTTATGATCTTGCATGCTCTCCGTTTCTAGTAGAGGCTCTGGCCAAGTTTTTACTTTTAACTCCAAGAGGGAGTACTTATGCTCGATAGTGGGTTCATGCCGCATTGACACCGGGACGAGTGACGAAAGTTCTAAGGTTGTGTTGTGTTGTTGCCACTAGGGATAAAACATTGGCGCTATGTCCGAGGATGTAGTTGTTGATTACATTACGCACCATACTTAATGCAATTGTACTGTTGCTTTGCAACTTAATACTTGGAGGGGTTCGGATGATAACCTGAAGGTGGACTTTTTAGGCATAGATGCAGTTGGATGGCGGTCTATGTACTTTGTCGTAATGCCCAATTAAATCTCACTATACTTATCATGTCATGTATGTGCATTGTTATGCCCTCGCTATTTGTCAATTGCCCGACTGTAATTTGTTCACCCAACATGCTTTTATCTTATGGGAGAGACACCTCTAGTGAACTGTGGACCCCGGTCCATTCTTTAATACTGAAATACAAATCTGCTTGCAATACTTGTTTTTACTATTTTCTCCGCAAACAATCATCTTCCACACAATACGGTTAATCCTTTGTTACAGCAAGCCGGTGAGATTGACAACCTCACTTGTTTCGTTGGGGCAAAGTACTTTGGTTGTGTTGTGCGAGGTTCCACGTTGGCGCCGGAATCTGCGGTGTTGCGCCGCACTACATCCCGCCGCCATCAACCTTCAACGTGCTTCTTGGCTCCTCCTGGTTCGATAAACCTTGGTTTCTTTCGAGGGAAAACTTGCTGTTGTGCGCATCATACCTTCCTCTTGGGGTTGCCCAACGAACGTGTGAAATACACGCCATCAAGCATATTTTACGGCGCCGTTGCCGGGGAGATCAAGACACGCTGCAAGGGGAGTCTCCACTTCTCAATCTCCTTACTTTGTTTTTGTCTTGCTTTATTTTATTTACTACTTTGTTTGCTGCATTATATCAAAACACAAAAAAATTTAGTTGCTAGCTTTACTTTATTTGCTATCTTGTTTGCTATATCAAAAACACAAAAAAATTAGTTTACTTGCATTTACTTTATCTAGTTTGCTTTATTTACTGTCTTGCACTCTATATTAAAAATACAAAAAAATATTTAGTTACTTTTGTTACCATGTCTAGCTCTGAACCTGTTACTTCTTCGCTTGAAGAATTAGTTTTCACTTTTAAACAAGGGGATGAGGAGAGTTTTAAGGATGCTTGGTCTAGAATTTTTACTTCTTATCGTGAAGCTGAACCTCAAATGACTCTAAGTTTGCTCCTTAGTAATTTTTATTTTGGTCTTATGGTTCGCTATAGATATGCTTTGGATACTTTAGTGGGAGGAGATTTCCTCCATTGCAATGGGGATCAAGCTTTTAATGCCATAAAGAAGTTGGTTGCATCACATGATTCAGCTAATAATTTTGATTCAACCCTTATCAGCATTCATAATAGATTAAATACTCTTGAGACAAGTGCATCTCGCTTAAATGAAAATTATGGATACATTCGTAACCGTCTTGATCAAGTTTTAGTGAACTCTGAACTTTCATTGTGGGATCCTGTCTGTTAAAATTGTTATCGGTGATCGAACTCTTCATGCCTCTCTGTGATATTATGTATGAATTTTGCCTTATGCACGAAAGCATTTATAAATCTTTGAAACTTTGGGGAGTCGATGAAGGAGGAGAAGAAATAACTCTCATTGATAACTCTATTATAATTCCTAAGGGAATAGCCGCAGGTGTGCATACAACCATTCTTGGAAGAACAATATCCATTGATTATCTTGTTATTGAAACAGGAAAAATCATACTTGGGAGATCCCTGTTGAAACTATTGGGAGCAGTCATTGATGTGGGAAAAGGCACTCTGAAATTCACCTCTATGCCAGGGGGAAATCATATATTCCCTAAACCAAAGGGAAGGAAAAACAATAAGAAAGGTAAGGGTAAAGCCCAAGGTAAGATTGACGCACCACCCTTCGATAATACTTGAGATACACTTTCTGCGCCTAGCTGAAAGGCGTTAAAGAAAAGCGCTTATGGGAGACAACCCATGTTTTTACTACAGTACTTTATTTTATATTTGTGTCTTGGAAGTTGTTTACTACTGTAGCAACCTCTCCTTATCTTAGTTTTATGTTTTGTTGTGCCAAGTAAAGTCTTTGATAGAAAAGTAAGTACTAGATTTGGATTACTGCGCAGTTCCAGATTTCTTTGCTGTCACGAATCTGGGTCTATCTCCCTGTAGGTAGCTCAGAAAATTACGCCAATTTACGAGCATGATCCTCAGATATGTACGCAACTTTCATTCAATTTGAGCATTTTCGTTTGAGCAAGTCTGGTGGCCTAATAAAATCCATCTTTACGGACTGTTCTGTTTTGACAGATTCTGTCTTTTATTTCGCATTGCCTCTTTTGCTATGTTGGATGAATTTCTTTGATCCACTAATGTCCAGTAGCTTTATGCAATGTCCAGAAGTGTTAAGAATGATTGTGTCACCTCTGAACATGTGAATTTTTATTATGCACTAACCCTCTAATGAGTTGTTTCGAGTTTGGTGTGGAGGAAGTTTTCAAGGATCAAGAGAGGAGTATGATGCAATATGATCAAGGAGAGTGAAAGCTCTAAGCTTGGGGATGCCCCGGTGGTTCACCCCTGCATATATTAAGAAGACTCAAGCGTCTAAGCTTGGGGATGCCCAAGGCATCCCCTTCTTCATCGACAACATTATCGGGTTCCTCCCCTGAAACTATATTTTTATTCGGCCACATCTTATGTACTTTGCTTGGAGCGTCGGTTTGTTTTTGTTTTTTGTTTTGTTTGAATAAAATGGATCCTAGCATTCACTTTATGGGAGAGAGACACGCTCCGCTGTTGCATATGGACAAATATGTCCTTAGGCTCTACTCATAGTATTCATGGCGAAGTTTCTTCTTCGTTAAATTGTTATATGGTTGGAATTGGAAAATGCTACATGTAGTAACTCTAAAATGTCTTGGATAATTTGATACTTGGCAATTGTTGTGCTCATGATTAAGCTCTTGCATCATATACTTTGCACCCATTAATGAAGAAATACTTAGAGCTTGCTAATTTGGTTTGCATATTTGGTTTCTCTAGAGTCTAGATAACATCTAGTATTGAGTTTTGAACAACAAGGAAGACGGTATGGAGTCTTATAATGTTTACCATATGTCTTTTATGTGAGTTTTGTCTGTACCGTTCATCCTTGTGTTTGTTTCAAATAACCTTGCTAGCCTAAACCTTGTATCGAGAGGGAATACTTCTCATGCATCCAAAATCCTTGAGCCAATCACTATGCCATTTGTGTCCACCATACCTACCTACTACATGGTATTTATCCGCCATTCCAAAGTAAATTGCTTGAGTGCTACCTTTAAAATTCCATCATTCACCTTTGCAATATATAGCTCATGGGACAAATAGTTTAAAAACTATTGTAGTATTGAATATGTACTTATGCACTTTATCTCTTATTAAGTTGCTTGTTGAGCGATAACCATGTTTCTGGGGACGCCATCAACTATTCTTTGTTGGATATCATGTGAGTTGCTATGCATGTCCGTCTTGTATGAAGCAAGAGAGATCTACCACCTTCATGGTTGGAGCATGCATATTGTTAGAGAAGAACTTTGGGCCGCTAACTAAAGCCATGATTCATGGTGGAAGTTTCGGTTTGGACATATACCCTCAATCTCATATGAGAATAATAATTGTTGCCACATGCTTATGCATTAAAGAGGAGTCCATTATCTATTGTCCATGTTGTCCCGGTATGGATGTCTAAGTTGAGAATAATCAAAAGCGAGAAATCCAAAATGCGAGCTTTCTCCTTAGACCTTTGTACGGGCGGCATGGAGGTACCCCATTGTGACACTTGGTCAAAACATGTGCATTGCAAAGATCCAGGTAGTCCAAGTTAATTAGGACAAGGTGCGGGCACTATTAGTATACTATGCATGAGACTTGCAACTTATAAGATATAATGTACATAACTCATATGCTTTATTACTACCGTTGACAAAATTGTTTCATGTTTTCAAAATAAAAGCTCTAGCACAAATATAGCAATCGATGCTTTCCTCTTTGAAGGACCATTCTCTTTACTTTTATGTTGAGTCAGTTCACCTATCTCTTTCCACCTCAAGAAGCAAACACTTGTGTGAACCGTGCATTGATTCCTACATACTTGCATATTGTACTTGTTATATTACTCTATGTTGACAATTATCCATGAGATATACATGTTACAAGTTGAAAGCAACCGCTGAAACTTAATCTTCCTTTGTGTTGCTTCAATACCTTTACTTTGATTTATTGCTTTATGAGTTAACTCTTATGCAAGACTTATTAATACTTGTCTTGAAGTACTATTCATGAAAAGTCTTTGCTATATGATTCACTTGTTTACTCATGTCATCACTATTGTTTTGATCGCTGCATCCACTACATATGTTTACAAATAGTATGATCAAGGTTATGATGGCATATCACTTCAGAAATTATCTTTGTTATCGTTTTACCTGCTCGGGACGAGCGGAACTAAGCTTGGGGATGCTTGATACGTCTTCGACGTATCGATAATTTCTTATGTTCTATGCCATATTATTGATGATACCTACATGTTTTATGCACACTTTATGTCATATTCGTGCATTTTCCGGAACTAACCTATTAACAAGATGCCGAAGTGCCGGTTCCGTTTTTCGCTGTTTTTGGTTCAGAAATCCTAGTAACGAAATATTCTCGGAATTGGACGAAACGAAGACCCAGGGTCCTATTTTTCCACGGAGCTTCCAGAAGACCGAAGAACACACGAAGTGGGGCCACGAGGTGGCGACACCACAAGTCGACGCGGCCCAGGGGGGGCCCGCGCCGCCCTATGGTGTGGGCCCCTCGTCTAGCCCCCGACTCTGCCCTTCCGCCTACTTAAAGCCTCCGTCGCGAAACCCCTGATGCGAAAAACCACGATACGGAAAACCTTGCGAGACGCCGCCGCCGCCGATCCCATCTCGGGGGATTCGGAGATCTCCTCCGGCACCCTGCCGGAGAGGGGATTCATCTCCCGGAGGACTCTACACCGCCATGGTCGCCTCCGGAGTGATGAGTGAGTAGTTCACCCCTGGACTATGGGTCCATAGCGGTAGCTAGATGGTTGTCTTCTCCTCATTGTGCTTCATTGTTGGATCTTGTGAGCTGCCTAACATGATCAAGATCATCTATCCGTAATTCTATATGTTGTGTTTGTCGGGATCCGATGGATAGAGAATACCATGTCATGTTAATTATCAAGTTATTACACATGTGTTGTTTATGATCTTGCATGCTCTCCGTTTCTAGTAGAGGCTCGGCCAAGTTTTTACTTTTAACTCCAAGAGGGAGTACTTATGCTCGATAGTGGGTTCATGCCGCATTGACACCGGGACGAGTGACGAAAGTTCTAAGGTTGTGTTGTGTTGTTGCCACTAGGGATAAAACATTGGCGCTATGTCCGAGGATGTAGTTGTTGATTACATTACGCACCATACTTAATGCAATTGTCTGTTGCTTTGCAACTTAATACTGGAGGGGGTTCGGATGATAACCTGAAGGTGGACTTTTTAGGCATAGATGCGGTTGGATGGCGGTCTATGTACTTTGTCGTAATGCCCAATTAAATCTCACTATACTTATCATGTCATGTATGTGCATTGTTATGCCCTCGCTATTTGTCAATTGCCCGACTGTAATTTGTTCACCCAACATGCTTTTATCTTATGGGAGAGACACCTCTAGTGAACTGTGGACCCCGGTCCATTCTTTAATACTGGAAATACAAATCTGCTGCAATACTTGTTTTTACTATTTTCTCCGCAAACAATCATCTTCCACACAATACGGTTAATCCTTTGTTACAGCAAGCCGGTGAGATTGACAACCTCATCTGTTTCGTTGGGGCAAAGTACTTTGGTTGTGTTGTGCGGGTTCCACGTTGGCGCCGGAATCTCCGGTGTTGCGCCGCACTACATCCCGCCGCCATCAACCTTCAACGTGCTTCTTGGCTCCTCCTGGTTCGATAAACCTTGGTTTCTTTCTGAGGGAAAACTTGCTGCTGTGCGCATCATACCTTCCTCTTGGGGTTGCCCAACGAACGTGTGAAATACACGCCATCAAGGACATGTCGAGATTTTGGATCAGATTCTCCCTCTCGCCTTCAGGTACGTTCTGCAGCCTAGATCTTCCCCTATTACGGGATGCTCTGTGATTGGATTCCGAAGTTCATGAATGTCGGCTGAGCTCTAACCTTCTTCGGCTTGATGCGGAAGCTGCATCTCTCCTCTTATCAAGCTCGGCTTTGTGTTTTTCGAGTTCTCGTCCAGCACGGGCGAGTTTATATTGGTACGCTTGCAACTCTTCGGCTGTGGCAGTCGTAGTCATCGGTTCTGTGCCGTCCATGGCCTTTGCGTCTCTGTCCCATGCCGCTTGCAGAAGTTGCACCATCTGTCGCGTTGCAGGTCCGACATACTTGGTGCCTAAACCTCGCATAAGATCAGCGAGATTGATGTATGGATTTCCCAAATCATCGAAAGCTTCTGATGTCTCCTCCTCTGGGCGACTCGTTTCTCCGATTGCATAAACTTGATGATATTTTGGATTTTGATTTTCGTCGGGGTTGGTGACACCATCGTGTAGATCGGTGAGAACCTCCCGAACAGAAGTAGATTTGTCGATGAAGTAGAAACTGTCGATGCTGTCTGAGTTGCTGCTTATATTGGAGTCCGCAGACGACCCGAAGGAGATGCTGCCGAAGATCTTGACGAGTTTTCCGCTTGTCGTAGACTTGACGAAGCGTGGCGGCGAGATCTCCTCGGCGCCCGTCTCGAATGATGACGACGATTCTGAGAGATCGGAGTCGGCTGCCGATGATCCCGATGAAACCGGAATCTCGAGACGATTTGATCCCTCTTTTCCAATGCGGAAGTGGAACCTTCCGAACGTCATCTCCATAGGCTCCTCCAGATATGCATATGCATCCACACGGGAGGGCGGGTGAGGAACAAAATCGACTAGATCAGTTTCGATCTGTTTACCTCTGTCTTGCGCGTTGCTTGCCACCGAAGATGTCGACGATGTTGAGCGTGCCATTGAGATCAGCTCCTTGTCGCCTCTAGTTCCCACAGACGGCGCCAATTGACAAGGTATCGACCTGTCAATGCTTACGAGTTGTAGACTAGGGTTTTCAGGGAAGTAGAGGGCAAGTAGATCTCGAGGGTTCAGCAGGAAAAGTACTCGACTGCTAGAAAATTAGGGTTATGTTGACAATGAAATCGATCCTCTCTTTCTCCCTCGACTCCCCCTTATATAGGAGGTGGAGCCGAGGGTTTCGTGATGTACAAGTTACAAAGACCGGGAGACTCTTTGAGTTCGTCCCGTAATAGTTGCAAGTCATTATTCCTAATACAACTCTATATTTCCAAACTATCTCTTAACTGGGCTTCCGGGCTTCATAAACTTCGGGTCGTGGGCCTTCAGTAAACCCCGGGTACCATCTTCGGCAGTCCCATTGGGGATGCCTATGTCAGGCGGGCCGGCTCGACTTGGGAGCTGGAGCCGGGGCCGCTCGGTGGCGGCATAGAAGAAGAAGAAGCCCCCGCCCCCGTGGTAGGCGGCGGGAAGACCGGCGGCGTACGCTGATACGTCTCCGACGTATCGATAATTTCTTATGTTCTATGCCATATTATTGATGATACCTACTCCCTCCGATTCATATTAATTGACTTCAATATGGATGTATCTAGACACATTTTAGTTCTAGATACATCCATATTAGAGTCAATTAATATGAACCGGAGGGAGTACATGTTTTATGCACACTTTATGTCATATTCGTGCATTTTCTGGAACTAACCTATTAACAAGATGCCGAAGTGCCGGTTCCTGTTTTCTGCTGTTTTTGGTTTCAGAAATCCTAGTAACGAAATATTCTCGGAATTGGACGAAACGAAGACCCAGGGGCCTATTTTGCCACGAACCTTCCAGAAGACCGAAGAGCATACGAAGTGGGGCCACGAGGTGGCGACACCACATGGCGACGCGGCCAAGGAGGGGCCCACGCCGCCCTATGGTGTGGGCCCCTCGTTAGCCCCCCGACTCTGCCCTTCCGCCTACTTAAAGCCTCCGTCGCGAAACCCCTGATGCGAAAAACCACGATACGGAAAACCTTACTGAGACGCCGCCGCCGCCGATCCCATCTCGGGGGATCCTGGAGATCTCCTCCGGCACCCTGCCGGAGAGGGGATTCATCTCCCGGAGGACTCTACACCGCCATGGTCGCCTCCGGAGTGATGAGTGAGTAGTTCACCCCTGGACTATGGGTCCATAGCAGTAGCTAGATGGTTGTCTTCTCCTCATTGTGCTTCATTGTTGGATCTTGTGAGCTGCCTAACATGATCAAGATCATCTATCCGTAATACTCTATGTTGTGTTTGTCGGGATCCGATGGATAGAGAATACCATGTTATGTTAATTATCAAGTTATTACATATGTGTTGTTTATGATCTTGCATGCTCTCCGTTACTAGTAGAGGCTCTGGCCAAGTTTTTGCTTTTAAATCCAAGAGGGAGTATTTATGCTCGATAGTGGGTTCATGCCTGCATTGACACCTGGGACAGTGACAGAAAGTTCTAAGGTTGTGTTGTGCTGTTGCCACTAGGGATAAAACATTGGCGCTATGTCCGAGGATGTAGTTGTTGATTACATTACGCACCATACTTAATGCAATTGTCTGTTGCTTTGCAACTTAATACTGGAAGGGGTTCGGACGATAACCTGAAGGTGGACTTTTTAGGCATAGATGCAGTTGGATGGCGGTCTATGTACTTTGTCGTAATGCCCAATTAAATCTCACTATACTTATCATATCATGTATGTGCATTGTTATGCCCTCTCTATTTGTCAATTGCCCGACTGTAATTTGTTCACCCAACATGCTTTTATCTTATGGGAGAGACACCTCTAGTGAACTGTGGACCCCGGTCCATTCTTTTAATACTGAAATACAAATCTGCTGCAATACTTGTTCTTTACTGTTTTCTTGCAAACAATCATCTTCCACACAATACGGTTAATCCTTTGTTACAGCAAGCCGGTGAGATTGACAACCTCACTGTTTCGTTGGGGCAAAGTACTTTGGTTGTGTTGTGCAGGTTCCACGTTGGCGCCGGAATCTCCGGTGTTGCGCCGCACTACATCCCGCCGCCATCAACCTTCAACGTGCTTCTTGACTCCTACTGGTTCGATTAAACCTTGGTTTCTTACTGAGGGAAACTTGCCGCTGTGCGCATCACACCTTCCTCTTGGGGTTCCCAACGGACGTGTCAACTACACGCATCATACGCGCCCGAGGCGGAGGCTGCGGAGTCGGCTCCCTCCTCGTCTGCTGCGAAGGCGGCGGCGACATGACACCAGAAGCCGGACCAGCCCCGGCGCCCTTGGAAAACTTGATGGAGGCCCTAGATCAGTCAAGCAAACAACAAAATGAGAAAGAGGGAAAGAAAAGGAATCAAAAAAGTTGATAAAAAGAAACTCACACGGCTGCTTCCGGGACCTGCTTCGGCGCCATCCGGCGCTGCTTCTTCAGCACGGCCTCGAGCTGGGCGGTGGTCCTCTTCCGCACCTTGGGCGCGGATGCGGAGGCCGCAGGCCGGCCTCACAGACAGGGGAGCCACGTGAAGTGGCACCGAAGCAGCCGGCGCTGCTTCCTCTTCCGGCTGAAGAGATGGCGGCGGATCAGCGTGCCCCTTAGCGGCCTGCTAGGCGGCCTCTGGGCTCTCATCATCGCCA
>NC_061509.1:278227935-278267885 GCF_022539505.1 Lolium rigidum
GTGGTGCAAGTTTATGATGGTCCGGAGAGAGTCGCGTTCTACCTCAGCAGAAGGATGTTGGATGCGAGAGACTAGGTACCCCGAGATCGAGAAGTTGTGCCTCTGCCTATTTTTTACCTGCACCAAGCTTCGTCACATCTTGCTGTCAGCAGAAATTGTCATCATATGCAAATCAGATGTCATCAAACATATGCTGTCGGCTCCTATGTTGAAAGGCCGACTCGGTAAGTGGATGTTTGCATTGTCGGAATTTGACCTCCGGTATCAGCCTGCGAAAGCAGTCAAGGGACAGGCGATGGCCGATCTTATTGCTGAACGAATCAACATTGATATAGCAGCACTATCGGTGCGTGCATGGG
This sequence comes from Lolium rigidum, assembly GCF_022539505.1. Classification (NCBI taxonomy): domain Eukaryota; kingdom Viridiplantae; phylum Streptophyta; class Magnoliopsida; order Poales; family Poaceae; genus Lolium; species Lolium rigidum. Next base: position 278,228,295 of record NC_061509.1, read on the forward strand.
CCATGTTTTTCGATGGATCGGCTTGTAATGATGGTTGCGGCATCGGCATTCTACTCGTGTCGCCTCGGGGGGCAACATATTCCTTCTCCATCAGGCTACCTACCCCTTGCACCAACAATGTCGCTGAATATGAAGCAATACGCAAGGGAATGGAGTTGCTTATGGAAGCCGGGGCAGAAGCAGTGGAACTTTTTGGAGACTCAAAATTGGTGATTTCCCAACTCACGGAAGAATACAAATGTGAGAGCGAGTCTCTCTTCCCATTATGGATGCAATGTCGTGAGCTGATGGCACAATTTAGGTACATAAACTTCAATTGGATCCCGAGGTCACAAAATACCGAGGCGAACGATCTCGCACAGATGGCGTCAGGCTACAAGGACGTAGCAGGTGGAGCCGATGTTCAGGTACAGTTCTTGGAACCGAATGACTGGAGAGCCGATATCTTCAATTACTTGAAAGATCCGGCTCGGGGGGCACCTAAACGGATAAGGTACAAGGCCATGAAATATGTCCTTATCGGGGATGACATGTTCTACAGGACTTTGGAAGGGTTACTTCTCAAATGTCTGGGGACCAGCCGAGTCAAATCGGCTCTTACACGAGGTACACGAAGGCGCCTGTGGAACTCACCAATCGGCTCATAAGATGAAATGGTTGATCAGGCGATCGGGGTTTTATTGGCCCACCATGCTTGAGGATTGTTTTAAGTACTATAAAGGGTGTCAAGCGTGTCAGATGTTTGGGAAAATTCAGACGGTACCCGCATCAGCAATGAACCCCATCATCAAGCCTTGGCCATTTCGAGGTTGGGGCATGGATATGATCGGCAAAATCAATCCTCCATCGAGCAAAGGCCATAATTGGATTTTGGCTATTACAGATTATTTCACTAAATGGGTGGAGGCCGTCCCTATGAAGTCAGTGGCATCGCAAGATGTTATCAATTTCGTGAAAGAACATGTCATTCATAGATTCGGGATTCCCCAGACTATCACGACCGATGGAGGTTCGGTCTTCATTTCTCGCGAGTTTAGAAAGTTCTGCGAGGACATGGGAATTAAGTTGATCCGATCATCTCCATACTATGCTCAAGCAAATGGGCAAGCTGAAGCGTCCAACCAGAGCCTTATCAAGCTGATTAAGAGGAAAGTCGACGAGCACCCTAGACGTTGGCACGAGGTATTGTCAGAGGCTTTGTGGGCTTATCGCATGTCATGTCATGGAGCGATAAAAACCTCGCCATACCATCTAGTCTATGGACAAGAAGCTGTATTGCCCTGGGAAATCACGACTGGGTCGAGACGTATTACGTTTCAGAACGATTTAACAACTGAAGAATATGCAGCCCTGATGAGTGATAGCATTGAGGATCTAATGGAACTTAGACTGTGGTCGCTTGAGAAAATTAAAGAGAACAAAGCCAAGGTAGCTCGTGCATATAATAAGAAGGTGAGACCAAAGGAGTTCCACGTTGGTGATCTGGTATGGGAAGCTGTATTGCCATTGGGGACTAAGGATGCAGTGTATGGTAAATGGTCTCCATATTGGCACGGGCCGTACAGGGTCGACCAAGTTTTAAAGGGTAACGCATACATGCTCGAGGAGCTGAACGGTGTGAAATTCCCAGTGGCTGTCAATGGTCAGCATCTCAAGAAATATTTCCCAAGTATGTGGGATGACGGACAGTGAAATATGGGGGCCGATGCATGAAATCGGCCAGTAAAAAAATAAATATACAAAGCAACAGGACACAAAGTACAGCCAATGCACAGACATCGACTTTAGACTAAAAAGCCGATGCGCAGCCATCGACTCTAGAGGTACAAACTGTTACATAGATAGGCTCTACTGAAGGAATGCCTCGAAGGCACGGAGAGCGTCAGCATGAACACGATCCACCTCGGCGATCTCGGCCTCATCATCTTCGTCCTTGCCCGTCACTAGCTGTTTGTTCAGGTCACGTATTTCTGCCAGATCAGTTTTCAGTTGAGCTTTGAGGCCTTCTGCTTCCTCTTGGGAGCGGGCAATAAGAGCTTCCTTACCGTGAATAAGCTGTTTGGTTGCCCGGACCCTCTGTTCAAGGTCCTCCAATTCCTTTCGCAAGGTCTCAAGTTCGGCGGTGCTGACAGAGGTGTCAGTTTTAGCATCTAAGGCCGCCTTTTTCTCATTGAGCTGCTGACATTTGTCTGCAATATCGGCTTTCAACGGAAGTTGGGCGTGGCGTAGATCGATTCTCTGACGAGCTAACTTCACCCTTGACCTGTAGGCAGACAGAGTCACAACTGGCCAAAGTTTCACCTGCAACGTTACCGGGAGGTGGTGCTGGATTTCTTCAAGAACGCTCTTCACTTCCTCGGGGTCTTCGACCAACATCTCGATCGGGGAGGAAAGCAGGGCTTTGAGACGCTGAAATTGACTGAGAACAGTGCTGGGTCGTGGTTCATCGCATGCCGTAGAAGGAGCTGGTTCGATGGATTCAGGGTCGAACATTAGCAAGCCCAAGAGGCCACAACCCTGACAAACAGAAACAGCGTCAGTGTGCAGCAGAAAGGAAGGGTAAGCCAAACGAAAGGAGTATACCTCTCCTAAGACCAGGGGCAGCCGATGATGAGGTAATCGGCTCTTGTGTTTCTGCTGGGGGCTTGGTCAAATTGGCGACCTTATCAACGGCACCTTTAGGGATTATTGGATCCAGGTTTGCGGAGGGCATCAGTACTTCCTCGACTTCCCCACTAGAAGTGTCATCAGTCTGCAAAGGAGGTGGTTAGCCGATGTGAGCAGCAATGGATTAGCATGAAAGATGAGCCAGGGAGAGTATGGAGGGTAATTACATTTGAAGCCTCTTGGTTTGATGAAGGGGCTCGCGGTGCCTTTCGAGTCCTCTTGGTGCATCGGCTCTTTGTGCGTTGACCGCCCTGCCCTGCTTTGATTGGAGCTTGGGGGCAACAGGTTCAGGAACGGGCCTTTTTCCTGGAAGCCGATGGTGGCAAATCTGGCTGGCTCTGCGTGGTGATTTTCCCAGAGTTGCCCGAGCTTGAATCCCCTCGACTGGATTGTGTTTCCTCGCTGGAGTTGTCTTCGGTGGAGGCCTATAAAAGAAGAGTTAGTAAGCACAAACATGTTTGCAGAAGCCCATAAGGATAGATGAAATCAGTCAAGGCATGGATCAACGTATGTGCAAGCTCTCTTGATCTGGAGAAGGGTTCTGGCGTTTCAAAGTTTTCCTGGCGGCTACTTTCCTCACCGCCATTCTCGCCTTGGTTGGGGCTCGCGGGGCAGCTGGCCTGGAGGATACTTTGCTCTTGGAAGCCGATTTTGGTGAAATCGGCTCGCTCTGCATCATGACCTTTTTCAAGGGTGGCGAGCTTTTGCAGAAGAGGACCACAGGAGCCGGTGGGAAGAATTCAAAGGGGGAGCCATCATCGTGTGTAGGTTCTGGGCCATCTTGTTGCTGCAAGGAGACGGAGCAAGGTTATAAAAATCATTGTAAGCCATTTCAAGAAAATTTGCAAAAAATTTGCGGGTGGTAGTACCTGTTCTGGGGGATATTATATTCAGCATCGAGTTGTTTCAGCAGCGGTCCCAGAGCTCTCCTGAAGGCATGAGTTTTCCACATTGACCACCGGGTCTCAAAACCATCGGTTGACGAGGTGAAAGAGAGGTTGTTAGGGACTGGGATGGCTAGAGCATCAAAGAAAGAGTAACACCTCTGACCGGTGAGGACATCAGGCAAGTCAGCTCTACTCTCTGTTAAGTGGTGGATGAAGAAGTGGGGAGACACCTGCCCAAGACCAAACTGCCGGGCTGCTACGACCGGCTGATAGGACTCATAACCAGGTTTGATTATTCTGTTTGATGTGCTCATGCCAACTGGAAGGAAGCAAGGACTGATCATGGTGGAATACAATTGCCGGGTGCTGGTGTCATCGGCAAAGCTGTCTAGCCTAAAGGAGACTAGGTTTTCAAAATTTTCAGATTCTGTGTAAGGAAAGAAGAGAGGATTGTCCAGGCCTTGGAAGAAAATGCTGAACCACTCTGATGCTTCCTTGGGGATCAGTTTACTACCTGGAAGGCTATATAAGGCTTGGTCGTAGCTAGTGCATCAGATCTGCTTCCCGTTAGCATCTAGAAAGGTGCAAGTGGCCAAAAGTGGGAAGTTTGGGATGTGGTTCTGGAAATACAGCTGAGCCCATAGCTGAATAAACCACCAGGGACCTCCTATTTTGACTGTCTGTTGGGAAGATAATTTGACAGACATTAGTTGGAGATATCGATAGACCTCTCCAAGGAACAGTTTGCCGATGCCAAGCTGGGTGCCTCTGGCAAGTTCATAGGCCAAGGAAAGATAATTTTTGGTCGGAGCAAGTGAAGGGCCACAGAATATGAAGTGTTCTAACCAGAAATTTAGGAAGGCCGTGTGTTCTTTCTCTGTTACAGGGCCTTTATTTTTCATGTGGCGTCGAAGGTAAGCACCCCAGTTTGTGCACTCTGTTTTGGAAGAGAGCTTGAAAGGAACCCTTGGCAACATAAAAGCAGAGGGGCTGGGGGAGGTGACGTCTAGGCCAGTGATCATTACCACATCTAGCAGAGTTGGTGTCATGGGGCCGTGGCCAAACATGAAGCAGTTCAGAGCATCAGACCAGAAGTAGCCGATGGTTTTTAGAAGGTTTTCATGCTTCTCAAGGGGAGACAATGATAAGGACAAAGCATCGGCTATTCCTGTGGTTTCCCATTTGGCTTGGTAAGTTTTGGATACTCTACTGTACCAGGAAACCCAATCTTCAGGAGGGTTAGGCCAGGCTCGTAACCAGTCGGCCCAAGAAGTTAGATATAAGTTCTGGTTCACGAAGGGAATCCTATTGGCCTCGCAAGAAATCAGATGGGCAGGACTCTCAACAGTACCGGGGCCAAGACAAAGAGAGTTTGGAAGGGAAGGATGCGGCAACAGAATGTCTGATACCTAAAATTAATGGTGGAATAAGGCATTAATTCAGATGTTTGCTATTAGTTCTAACACTATACTCGGATGACGAGGGGCAGTTAAAGATTACCTTCAGGGCAGAGACCGTTGCGGTGGCGTTGGACGATTCCGCCATCTGATTCGCTGGCGGAGATGAATCTGCGCGGTTGGGGATCTGGGATTCGCGTTGCCGCGAGTTGAATCTGTTCAATGGGCAATTGGGGATCTGAGTTTGTTCCTTCATACGAGGGTCGCAGGTTACCGTTTGAAGCCTGGCCTTACTGGCGTTTTATGGTAAAAGACCGATGCGTTTCTATCGGCTCTTTGTGCGTTGACCTACTTTGACAATCAGAAAAATCGACATAGAAGCATTCTTCATTGATGAAGAGGGTTTTTTACAAGAAGAGCCGATTGCTCACAAAAGGAAGATCTGCTACCTAATGTACTACTACTAGCCCTATTCTAGTAGTTCCTAGTCTAGGGGCCGACGCCGTCGCTGCCGTCGCTGCCCTCGTCGTCGTCGTCCTCGCTGCCATTGGCGCTGCTGCCGGCGATGTCCTCGTCACTGCTGCTGAAGCTGTCAGCAGGGGCTTCTTCTTCCTCGTCGTCGTCGTCGTCGTCATCCTCCGACCCGGCGCGGAAGCGCTTCGCCGGCGGGTACTCGTCGGAGGAGGTGTCGTCCTCCGCTTCATCCTCTTCGTCGGAGGAGATGTCCTCGCCCCAGGAGAAGGCGTCGTCGTCGCTCTCTTCCTCCAACTCCCCGTCAACGAGGAACTGGAGGTTATCCTCCCCGTCGGTCAAGGATTCGTCATCCTATGACCCGACGGCGAAATCCCAATCCGCCTCGTCCCAATGCGGTGGGGCGAGGGCCTCGTACGCCGCTATCGGGTCGTACTCCGGCGTCGGCTCACGGGAGGAGGAGGATTGGAAGGAGAGACCCGAAGAGGCAGAGGAGGAGTCCATGGTTGCAGAGGAGGGGAGTTTCGATTGCTAATGTGGAGCAAGAGGATGAGGAAGCGAACTGCTCGGATGCGGTTAAATAAAGGGGATATAGTAGAAGGTGATTCAATGCTATGGCAGTTTTCGAGGATGTGGTGCCAAAACTGTCAAATCGTGCAGTACGGAGAAGTTGAGAAGGCAAGGAATCATGATGGAAGGGCACTGGAGCGGTTCTGCTCTGCAATGCATAACCCGATGAAGGAAAACAGAGTGGTTTTGGGATTATTATTGCCAAAACCAGGGGGCATGTGTTATCGCCGGATTTTAGCCACATTGGGAGTTGGGCCGTGATTGAGATGGGCTTAGAGGATATGCACATAAAGTGTTTCTGAATCGGCCTCGTGCGAGAGTTTGGGCTAGATTGCCCGTGTATCTGTACATTATGGTAGATCACGTTTCAGTTTAGAATTAAGAGATAGAGTTTGGTTTGTACGCAGTTAGGTTTATTCCAAAGATAGAAAGTCTACGGACTATAAATATGTACCTAGGGTTATTGAGAAAGGAGGACGATCACGTTCACAACAAACACAATCTAGGCGCATCGCCACCCCTTGTTTCGAGGGTTTCTTCCGGGTAAGCGCCATGCTGCCCATATCACATCTTGCGATCTGAGCAGTATCAGTTTATTCGTTGTTTCGTGTTACTCGTACTGAAGCCTTGTTGATGGCGAGTAGCACCGTTATCATAGATGTGTTGGGGCTAACATTGATACTTTTCTGATATGTTTGCTTAGTTACGCTGCCCCTACATATCTAGCTGCCTTTGCACCTATCTTAGGTGTAAGGGCAGCATCTTGCTTAGTCTTTATTTAGTAGATACGATCTGTTATGGTTGTTCCTTGTTCTCCGAGGATTAGTTTGATATCCGCATGGTTAGGCCTTGCAAACGGGTTGAACGATCCAGTAGTGCGTAAGGTACGGTTTGCCGATCAAAGAGGGGTTGTTCCGGGAATCGACTCTGTGTTGGTTTTTAGGCCTCTTCTAGGACTAGTTTTCTGTTATCTTGCGTATCTGCCAGGCTCAACTACGCGTAGGACGTTCCAGTTATGCGGTGAAAGCCTTAGACTGTCATAGATCGATTTAACTTGGTTTTGATCAAGCAGGATCCCCATGTCATTGTAGATCCAATACGAACCATGGGTCAATCGGCTCCTTGAGCCGATTCACAGGGTAACCTCAGAGCCGATCGAGGCTCAGATTTAATGTTTACGTGTCTGCCATGCAGGAAACTAATTGAAGCAATCCATCACCTTCCTGACCAGGTATGGGTCAGGTGGCACGCCCTCGCAACAGCCAGGACGTGTACCGGAGTTTTGCGGGCCGTCGCCCGAGGGACCAGGGCCCACCAGCAGTTCTGGGAGCCTCCCGGCTCTTTGGCAGGCAACAGACTCAAAGTCAAGTGATTCAAGTAATCCATCGGTATGGAGTTTCTTCATGTGTTTCACTCCAATATGACCAAGACGACAGTGCCACATATAAGTAGAATTATCATTCAATTTAATTCGCTTAGCATCAATGTTATGTATATGTGTATCACTACTATCGAGTTCTAACGAAATAAGCCATTCTTTTCAGGTGCTCGACCATAAAAGATATTATTCATAAAAATAGAACAACCATTATTCTCAGACTTGAATGAATAACCGTCTTGCATTAAAAAAGATCCAGATATAATGTTCATGCTCAACGCAGGTACAAAATAACAATTATTTAGGCTTAAAACTAATCCCGAAGGTAGATGTAGAGGAAGTGTGCCGACAGCGATCACATCGACTTTGGATCCGTTTCCAACGCGCATCGTCACTTCATCCTTCAGTAGTCTTCATTTATTCTTTAGTTCCTGTTTCGAGTTACAAATATGAGCAACCGAACCAGTATCAAATACCCAGGTACTAGTACGAGAACCAGTGAGATAAACATCTATAACATGTATATCAGATATACCTTCTTTCTTCTTCTTGACAAGGCCGCTCTTCAAATCAGCCAGATACTTGGAGCAATTACGCTTCCAGTGTCCCTTCTCCTTGCAGTAATAGCACTCAGCATCGGGCTTAGGGCCGTTCTTAGGTTTCATAGGAGGCGTGGCAGCTTTCTTGCCACCCTTCTTGAATTTTCCCTTAGACTTGCCCTGTTTCTTGAAACTGGTGGTCTTGTTGACCATCAACACTTGGTGCTCTTTCTTGATCTCAATCTCAGCAGCTTTTAGCATGCCAAAGAGTTCAGGTAACTCTTTGTTCATGTTCTGCATGTTGTAGTTCATCACAAAGTTCTTGTAACTTGGTGGCAGTGATTGAAGGACACGATTAATCCCCAGTCTATTAGGAATCACTATTCCCAAGTCACTGAGTTTCTTCGCATGCCCGGTCATCGCGAGCATGTGCTAACTAACGGAGCTGCCATCTTCCATCATGCAGCTGAAGAAGTGTTTCGATGCTTCATAGCATTCCACGGCCGCATGAGTTTCAAATATAGCTTTCAGCTCATTGACCAACTCATGACGATCGTGGTGCTCAAAACGTTTTTGAATATCGGCTTCCAGACTGCACAGGATGGCACACTGAACTTGAGAGTACCAAGTTTTCTGAGTCGCGTAAACATTCTTTACTTCATCGGTTTCAGTTTCTACAGGAGGGTCACCTAGCGGTGCATCAAGCACATATTGCAGGTTTCCACCAGCGAGGAAGATCCTCACATGACGGAACCAGTCGGTGAAGTTGCTACGGTTGCTCTTAAGCTTTTCTTTCTCTAGGAACTGGTTAAAATTGATTGGGGCGCCATATCTACAACATATATTTGCAATAGTTTAGACTAAGTTTATGACAAAATTGAGTTCAAATTTAAATTCAATATAATTAAAAAATAGGTGAACTCCCACTCAAAACAATATCCCTCGAATTGTCTTAGTGATCACACGAACCAAATCCACCACACCAAGTCCGATCATCACGAGACAAGATGTAACTTCAATGGCGAACACTCAAAGTGTTCATCATATCAATCATATGATTCATGCTCTACCTTTCGGTATCACGTGTTCCGAGACCATCTATGTACATGCTAGGCTCGTCAAGGCCACCTTAGTATCCACATGTGCAAAACTTGCTTGCACCCGTTGTATGCACTTGTTGATTCTAGCACACCCGATCATCACGAGATGCTTCGAAACGACAAGTCTTGGCAACGGTGCTACTAAGGATGAACACTTTATTATCTTGATATTTTAGTGAGAGGGATCATATTATAATGCTACCGTCGCGATCTAAGCAAAATAAGATGCAAAAAAGGATTAACATCACATGCAGTTCATATGTGATATGATATGGCCCTTTTGTCTTTGCGCCTTTGATCTTCATCTCCAAAGCACGGACATGATCTCCATCATCAAAGGGCATGATCTCCATCATCGTCGGTGTAGCGTCAAGGTCAATGGCGCCGTCTTCATGATTGTTCTCCCATGTAGCGACTATTACAACTTCTTTGAAATACTACTCAACATGAAATTTAAAGACAACCATAAGCCACTTATAGTAGGAGAGACAGACACCCGCAAAGCCACTTATGCAATACAAGTTGCATGTCGAGCGTGGAGCAAATCTCATGAACGCGGTCATGTAAAGTTAGCCCGAGCCGCTTCATCCCACTATGCCACAAAGATGCAAAGTACTCAAACTAAAGACTACAAAGCATCAACACCCACAAAACAATTGTGCTCTACTCGTGCAACCATCTATGCATAGACACGGCTCTGATACCACTGTAGGGATTCGTTGCATAGAAAACAAAAAAATTCCTACCGCGAGAACGCAATCCAAGCCAAGATGCAATCTAGAAGACGGGAGCAACGAGGGGATGATCGAGACTCACCCTTGAAGATTTCCAAAGCCTACAAGATGAGGCTCTTGTTGCTTCGGTAGACGATCACTTTCCGCTTTCATAAGCGCATAGAATATCTTGATCACGGTGCCACAATCGGGCAGCACCTCCGTACTCGGTCACACGTTCGGTGTTGATGAAGACGACGTCCTTCTCCCCGTTCCAGCGGGCAGCGGAAGTAGTAGCTCCTCCTTGAATCCGACAGCACGACGGCGTGGTGGCGGTGGCGATGGAGAACTCCGGCGGAGCTTCGCTAAGCGTTGCGGGAGAGGTGGAGGAGAGGGGGCGGCTAGGGTTTGGGAGAGGGGGTGGCCGGCCACTATGGGGTGCGGCCAGCTTGAGGGCTTGTGGTGGCCGGCCCCCTCCCCTATTCCCCTCATTATATAGGTGGAACCCCCAAGTGTTGGACTACAAGTCTTCGAATAAGACCCCAACCCAAAACCTTCCATGTAGTAGGGAAACCTACCCAAGGTGGGACTCCCACCTCAAGTGGGATTCCCACCCTTCCATGAGGGGGGGTGGCCGGCCCCCTTGGTGGAGTCCACCTTGGACTCCCCCCACTAGGGTTGGCCGGCCATTTCTTCCTGACTTTTCTAGAACCTTCTAGAACCTTCCAAAAAATCACCGGATCATTTTAAATCTTATAAAATGACTTCCTATATATGAATCTTATTCTCCGGACCATTCCGGAACTCCTCATGATGTCCGGGATCCCATCCGAGACTTCGAACAATACTTCGAACTCCATTCCATATTCAAGTTCTACTATTACAACATCAAACCTTAAGTGTGTCACCCTACGGTTCGCGAACTATGTGGACATGGGTGAGAACGATCTCCGACCAATAACCAATAGCGGGATCTGGAGATCCATAATGGCTCCCACATATTCAACGATGACTTAGTGATCGAATGAACCATTCACATACGATACCAATTCCCTTTGTCACGCGATATTTTACTTGTCCGAGGTTTGATCATCGGTATCACTCTATACCTTGTTCAACCTCGTCTCCCGACAAGTACTCTTTACTCGTACCGTGGTATGTGGTCTCTTATGAACTTATTCATATGCTTGCAAGACATTAGACGACATTCCACCGAGAGGGCCCAGAGTATATCTATCCGTCATCGGGATGGACAAATCCCACTGTTGATCCATATGCTTCAACTCATACTTTCCAGATACTTAATCCCACCTTTATAACCACCCATTTATGCAGTGGCGTTTGATGTAATCAAAGTACCTTTCCGGTATAAGTGATTTATATGATCTCATGGTCGAAAGGACTAGGTAACTATGTATCGAAAGCTTATAGCAAATAACTTAATGACGTGATCTTATGCTACGCTTAATTGGGTGTGTCCATTACATCATTAATACAATTATATAACCTTGTTATTAATAACATCCAATGTTCATGATTATGAAATTAATCATCCATTAATCAACAAGCTAGTTAAGAGGCACTAGGGACTCTTTGTTGTTTACATATCACACATGTATCAATGTTTCGGTTAATACATTTTTAGCATGGTATATAAACATTTATCATAAACATAAAGATATATAATAACCACTTTTATTATTGCCTCTTGGGCATATCTCCAACACCATGAACAATGATCTCCCATAACTCCACACTGTAGCTGCGAATATGAGATTCCATAGCAGATTTCCAAAAAGGAAAGTGAGTTCCATCAAAATGGGGAACATTCCCACTATGGTTTATATGAGGCATGGGTGAAGTGTTTTTGGGATAGTCATGGTTGACTTCATGATAGCTCCCTAGGGAGGCCTAAGCCGTACTAGGAGGCCCACTAGTCAAGTTCTTAAGCATGGCAGACATCTCTTCCATTTGGCTTTGTAGTTCATCCTCCTTTTTCTTCTTCTCGGTAGCATATGCCAAGAATCTAGATTTCATCTCTTTAACCGAAAGGTTAGAGTCTTCATCTAGACCCTCGAATAGTTTTTCCATCTCACTCTTAAGGCGGTGAAGCCCTTAATAAGAGTCCAGGCTCTGATACCAATTGAAAGTATAGAGATGGTAAACCTAGAGGGGGGTGAATAGGTTTCTATAGATTTTAGTTCTTTCTTTGCAATATTAGGCTTTGCGGAATATAAAGGTGAGCCTAAATGCAAACTAGGTGAAACAACATATATGAGGATACAACTAACTCGAGCACGAAGGCTCTCACAGGCAGTTAAATCACAAGTAAGGAGTTCGGTTAGAGATAACCGATAGCACGCGGAGACGAGGATGTATTCCCGTGTTCCCTTCCTTTGCAAGAAGGTACATCACGTTTGGAGGGGTGGAGGTCCCACGAAGGATTCCCCACGCCACGAAGGCTCACCCTATTCTCCGGAGCCTATCCCACGAAGGAATAGCTCACTAACTTGTGGTAGACTTTGAGGTAGCCTCCAAACCTTCACAATCTTGCCCGGAGCAAATCCACAGCCCGGATGCTTCTGGACTCCTCTTGCCCACCTAGGGTTTCCAAGGAACCCTAGGAAGCAAGCTTCTCGATGAATACAAGGGGAATGAGATTTGGCTTTGTAGAACAGTAGATCGGGTCCTCCTCTAATGTTTCCCCGGAGGGATTTGAGTTTGGGTGGAGGAGGAGGGAGATCTGAGGCTTTTGGTGTTTCTAGCAATGGAGTATGAGAGAGAGAGAGCTCAAGAACAGCTTGTAGTGTAGTGCCTGACTGTTCAAAGGTAGGAGAAGAGCTATTTATAGTGTTCTTCGAAATATGGCCGTTGGTCACTTGCCACATCAGCTTTTCTCCTGACAAACCCGGTCAACCGGACCACAGACCGGATTGTCCGGTGCAGAGGCCGGTCGGACCTGATCAGGGACCGAACCAGCCGGTCCAAATCGGTCGGCAGGCCGGACCCCGACCGGGGCCACTTTGTGTCATCCAGGAGGTCATCCGGTTGGCGCCCGGTTGGCGCCCGGTCGACCGGTCGGCACGCCGGGCCGGATGGTTGGTAGGCCGCCTGACTGGGCAGCAGGCCGGAGCAGTTCGGCGCATAGTTGGCGCCCGGTTGACCGGTCGGCACGCCGGGCTGGCCGGTTGGGAGGCCGGCTGACCGGGCGGCATACCGGATTTCTGCTGTAGACCCATTTTTGATTGTTGTTGAAGTGGGGGGTCTCATTTATCCTTCTTGTTCCTTTGATACACCATTTATGCCTCTTTGCCTAATACCTGAGATTATCCTTATAAACGTATTAGGTCAAATACTCTAGCACGGTGTCATTGTTACCAAAATAATGGATAAGGGTAAAATACCCTTACACCTTGTTCAACCTCGTCTCTGACAAGTACTCTTTACTCGTACTGTGGTATGTCATCTCTTATGAACCATTCATATGCTTGCAAGCTAACTAGACGACATTCCACCGAGAGGGCCCAGAGTATATCTATCCATTATCGGGATGGACAAATCCCACTGTTGATCCATATGCCTCAACTCATACTTTCCGAATACCAAATCCCACCTTTATAACCACCCATTTACGCAGTGGCGTTTGATGTAATCAAAGTACCCTTCCAGTATAAGTGATTTACATGATCTCATGGTCGAAGGACTAGGTAAGTATGTATCGAAAGCTTATACCAAACTGAACTTAATGACATGATCTTATGCTACGCTCATTTGGGTGTGTGTCCATTATATCATTCACTCAATGACATAACCTTGTTATTAATAACATCCAATGTTCATGATCACGAAACCATGATCATCTATTAATCAACAAGCTAATTATACAAGAGGCTTACTAGGGACTCCTTGTTGTTTACATAACACACATGTATCAATGTTTCGGTTAATACAATTATAGCATGGTATGCAAACATTATCATAAACACAAAGGTATATTATAATAACCATTTTATTATTGCCTCTTGGGAGTATCTCCAACAGTCTCCCACTTGCACTAGAGTCAATAATCTAGTTTACATTTGTAAAGATATAACACCTTGGCCTTCCGGTGCTTTATCATGTTTTGCTCACGGGAGAGGTTTTAGTCAACGGATCTGACACGCTCAGAAACGTACGTATTTTGCAATTCATTTGCGTCTCAACGCATCACCCATTTTCCAAATGAGTCGGCATTAATCATATATGTTCGGTCTTCTGGTGGAACCTTAATTCCGCGGTCTGAAATATGTCACTAATATTGTCACACACAATATAGCTTCAAAGTTCTGACACTATCGGAACTACACCAATTTCTCAAAGAACTCTTCGACTTAAACATCCTCAGTCATTGTCAAAACAATGACATACTCTGCCTTCCTTTGTAGAAGCCGTCACAATATTTAGAACTCTTCTAAATCTTATCATTGTTCTACCTTTATAAAACAACACTTAGCCTAATTTAGATTTGAAATTCATTTTTATATGTGACCAAACTAATATCGGTGCAGCACCTTACAGCGATTTGTTTGTCATTACCCCATACAAAACTATATATATATATATATATCCTTGGTTCTTCTAAAGTACCCAAGGATATTCTTTACTGTCGTCCAATGATCATCACATGAATCATTCCGGTACATGCTCATAACACTTTAGAGCACACAGGACATCTGATTGTGTACATATTATTCGTGCTCTATAATCACTCATGTGTTTTTACTCATTGAGTGTCAGATACACTCAAGTCTTGTTAAAACTTCACATGAAAAGAATACCTTCTTGATATTTCTATATTGAACTACTTCAATATCCATTCTATGTACTTTGACTTAAACTCATTATGTGTTTCAATCTATCTTCATAGATCTTGACACTAAATATGTTTTAGTCCATATCCTTTCATTGAAGTTAATTCTCAATGAAACCTTTTAATCAAGTATATAATTACATCATTTATAACCAACTATATGTCATCTACATAAAGTATTATAAATATGTCTCAGCTCTCCCACTTAATTTCTTGCCAATGCAAGCATCTTCATCGTTTCTGATGAAATCAAAAACTCTTTGACTATTTCATCCGGTGAAGATTCCAACTCCGTGATACTCTCTTCATCCAATTGAAGTTCGTATACCTATCTAGTATTCCACTGACTAGCAAAACTCTTGGTTGTATCTTGTATACATCTTTAATACACACTTCTGTTAAGTAATGTAGTTTGCCATCCTACTAGCATATCTCATAAAAGAAATACGTAGCAATTACTAGAATAATCCACATAGACTATAAGCATCGCTACGGAAGATCTAATCTTATCGTACTCAACTCTTTGAACTTTGTCGTAAACAACTTTTCGACAAGTCGAGCTTCTTCAAGGATATCTCATCCAAGTCCATCAATATCATAGATTTATTTACTTTCAAAAAGTATTCACCTATCTTGGATTTCATGGCGCATAGCCATTTTAACGGAGTCAGGGCCCATCATAACTTCTTTGTTTGTAGTTGGTTTATCATTATTCAAAATCAATACTTTGTCCACAAATCATATATTTGATCACAAAGTAAACCATACCTACAAGGTTCAATATGTACTTCGATCTCCATGACTATAACACTTTGTAGACATGGGAGCCACGATCATCGTGGCCGCTTCCAGAAACATTTC
Organism: Lolium rigidum; assembly: GCF_022539505.1. Classification (NCBI taxonomy): domain Eukaryota; kingdom Viridiplantae; phylum Streptophyta; class Magnoliopsida; order Poales; family Poaceae; genus Lolium; species Lolium rigidum. Next base: position 278,243,727 of record NC_061509.1, read on the forward strand.
TGATGCTGCGCAACTCTGATCATCATGCGCAGGTTCATCAACCTTATCAAGTTCTATTTTCCTCCCACTCAAATACTTCGCTAGAAAACAATTTCTTGGAAATAAGCAAGTAACATTAACAAACACTTTTGTCTTTTACTTCATAGTGGAAAGAATTCCCAATTTGTTTTCTGGGACAACAACAAAGACATTCATCTGGTTTTGGTTGTAAACTCATTTACTTATACCAAATTTTAAAGAAAGGACTATTAGGGTTTATACCCATGCCATAACTTGTATGGTGTCATTTCAACGGATCATGATGATGCTCTATTCAGTGTAAAAGCGGTAGTCTCTAAAGCATAATCCAAAAAAATATAATGGTTTCATTTTATTTTATCTCATCATTAATCCAACAAGGTTTGGATACGTCTCTCGGATATTCCATCATCACTATGATACTCCATGACACGTGAGTTGTAGAACAATTTCATAACTCTCTTAGATGTTCGCTAAAACTCGTAATTTAAATATTTCCACCATGATCCAATCATAGATATTTGACTTTTCTATTACGATGATTTCCACTTCATGATGAAATTTATTTGAATCCATTCAAATTTTTCAAACTTCTTCCTTATCGAATATATCCACATATATATACTCAATTCATTGTTGGAAGTTTTCATGAAGTAGAAGAATCTCCCGCACACAACTATGCCCGAGTGAACCACATACATCATCATGTATGTTTCCACTAAGTTAGTTGCCCGTTCAACTCTTGGCCTATGAACGGTATTTCAGTCATTCTCTTTAGAAAAGATTTGCAAGCGCCAAAGGATTCAAAAATCAAATGACTCCAAAAATCCATTTGCATGGAGTTCCTTCATGTGTTCCTTTCTAACATGACCTAAATGGCGGTTCCACAAATAAGTGGAATTCAAATCATTTGCCTTATGGCATTTTAGCATCAGTGTTATGTATGTGTGTTTCACCATTACGATTTAAAATAACTTATCCATCGTACATGGAGTAATGTCATAATTTGAACAACTCATTGTTTTCATATTTGACCAGAACAAAAAAACAATTATGAAGTTCTTTATTATAAATCTGAAGGCCTAGATAGAATGCCAACGACGAACATAATAACACTTTATTTTTGTTCCAGACGTGCATTCCTATCATATTCCTTGTTAGTCACTTAGGCCATCGTATTCTTGTATTGTGTTGTTTTGTATGACACTTCATACCAACCAATATGGTACAGATACCCAAGAATTTTATTGTGTGACCAAACTAGGAATACATTCATAACATGTATATCATTTATATACACCTGAGCTAGACTTTCTAGTCTTTTCTTTCTTTCTGCCAATAATCTTTTGTAGTTTCTCTTTTAGCTTTCCTCATTATTCAGAAAAACACTTCAACATCAATAACTTCTAGGTTTGTTGGTCAAATACCAATAACCTTGAGGTTCTTACTTTGAAGTTGATCATCATATGACAAGTGTTCCAGATTTCACTATTAGTAACTTTGTAATATGATGAACAATTTCACTCATAATTTTATCCATCATATCATGACGACTTTCCGAGACCATGTATGTACATGCTAGGCTCATAAAGTTTAACCTCAGTATTCGCATGTGCAAATCTGGCTTGCACCCGTTGTATGCACACGTAGAATCTGTAACACCCGATCATCACGTGATGCTTCGAAACGACGAGTCTTAGCAACAGTGCATACTAAGGACGATCACTTCATGGATATGCGAATATCGTTAGTGTCCAACTAGTTGGAGCATTGGGACACCTGGCCTCTTCAACCTTCGTACATTCCCATAAAACTTATGAGTTTATGTAGTCTCACTAGATTATATTCTATCATCTTGCAATAAGGTCTTAGATAGCTTATTTCTGAAAACAAAATTTTCAGCTCCTTACTTTTCAAACGGATTTGAACTTCAAGTTTCACGGAGACAAGATGATTCTTGGTACTAATTGAAACCATTGTTCTTTGAATCAGCAATGAGGTTTACTAAAAGTTTGCAATAGGACTTAATCATTTCTTGATTCTTTAACAATACGGTACCAGTCCGTAAAGTTCCTTGTCAGACTTAACAGTACTAATTGAAACCATTGTTCTTAGAAAACGGATGTCAGTTCTACAAATTAATTCAAAATACTATTCAGACTATGTTCATGATAATTAGTTCATGTTTTAATCTAATTACTAATGAACTCCCACTTAATACAACATCCCTCATAGTTGTTTAGTGGTACACGATCCATATCCACTACACCAAAACCGATCATCACGTGAGATGATGTAGCTTCAATGGTGAACATCAACATGTTGATCATATCGTCCATATGGCTCGTGTTCAACCTTTCGGTTTCCTGTGTTCCGAGGCCATGTATGTACATGCTAGGCTCTTCAAGCAAACCCAAGTATTTCCGCGTGTGCAACATGGCTTACACCCGTTGTATGTGAACGTAGAATCTATCCCATTCGATCATCACGAGATGCTTCAAAACGACGAACTGTAGCAACGGTGCATACGAGGGGAGAACACTTTATTATCTTGATATTAATGTGAGGGATCATCTTATAATGCTATCGTCGTGATCTAAGCAAGATAAGATGCATAAATGATTAACATCACATGCAATTCATATGTGATACGATATGGCCCTTTAGTCTTTGCGCCTTTGATCTTCATCTCCAAAGCACGGACATGATCTCCATCATCAACGGGCATGATCTCCATCATCGTCGGCGTAGCGTCAAGGTCCATGGCGCCGTCTTCATGGTTGTTCACCACATGTAGCAACTATTACAACTACTTTGAAATAATACTACTACATGAAATATAAAGACAACCATAAGGCTCATGCTGGTTGCCACAATACAATAATGATCATCTCATACATATTCATCATCACATCATGGCCATATCACAACACCAAACCCTGCAAAAACAAGTTAGACGCCTCTAATTTGGTTTGTATATTTTACGTGGTTTAGGGTTTTCGAGCAAGATCCAATCTACCTACGAACATGAACCACAACGGTGATACTAGTGTTGTCCATAGAAAGAGTAAATTGAATCTTCACTATGGTGAGAGAGACAAACACCCGCAAAGCCACTTATGCAATACAAGTTGCATGTCGAGCGTGGAGCAAGTCTCATGAACGCTGTCATGTAAAGTTAGCCCGGGACGCTTCATCCCACCATCCCGCAAGATGCAAAGTACACGAACTAAAGACAACAAAAGCATCAACGCCCATAAAACCATTGTGTTCTACCCGTGTAACCAATCTATGCATAGACACGGCTCTGATACCACTGATGGGATTCGTAGCAAAGAAAACAAAACTTTTCCTACCGCAAGAACGAATAACAAGCCAAGATCTAATCTAGTAGATGGTAGCAACGAGAAGATCATGAGACTAACCCTTGAAGATTTCCAAAGCCTACGAGATTAGATCTCGTTGTGGATGTAGTCGATCACTTGCCGCTTGCAAAAGCGCGTAGAAGATCTTGACGGTGCCACAATCGGGCAGCACCTCTGTACTCGGTCACATGTTCGGTGTTGATGACGACATCCTCCTCCCCGTTCCAGCAGGCAGCGGAAGTAGTAGATCCTCCTCGGAATCCCGGCAGCACGACGGCGTGGTGGCGGTGGTGGTGGAGAAATCCGGCAGGGCTTCGCCTATGCGATGCGGGAGTATTATGCGGAGGAGGAGAGGCTAGGGTTTGGGGAGAGGGGGGCTTGGGCGCCGGCCAACTAGGGCTTGGTGTGGCCGGCCCCCTCCCCTTGCTCCTCATTATGTAGGTGGAAATTCCCAAGAGTTGGTATCCAAGTCTTCGAATAAGACCCGAAACCAAAACCTTCCAAAAGGGACGAAACCTACCCAAGGTGGGACTCCTACTCAAGGTGGGACTCCCACCCTTCCTTGGGGGGTGTGGCCGGCCACCTTGGTGGAGTCCACCTGGGACTCCTCCCCCTCAGGGTTGGCCAGTCATGCAAGGTGGAGTCCCTCCGGGACTCCACTTTCCATGGTGATTTCTTCCGGACTTTTCTATAACCTTTTAGAACCTTCCATAAATGCACCGGATCATTTCCAAACTTGGAAAGTGACTTCCTATATATGAATCTTATTCTCCGGACCATTCCGGACCTCCTCGTGATGTCCTGGATCCCATCCGAGACTCCGAACAAAACTTCGAACTCCATTCCATATTCCATATGTACTTAAACGACATCAAACCTTAAGTGTGTCACCCTACGGTTCGTGAACTATGCAGACATGGTTGAGACTTCTCTCCGACCAATAACCAATAGCGGGATCTGGAGATCCATAATGGCTCCCACATATTCAACGATGACTTAGTGATCGATTTAACCATTTACATACAATACCGATTCCCTTTGTCACGCAATATTTTACTTGTCCAAGGTTTGATCATCTGTATCTCTATACCTTGTTCAACCTCGTCTCTAACAAGTACTCTTTACTCGTACCGTGGTATATCATCTCTTATGAACAATTCATATGCTTGCAAGCTAATTAAACGATATTCCACCGAGAGGGCCCAGAGTATATCTATCCGTCATCGGGATGGACAAATCCCACTGTTGATCCATATGCATCAACTCATACTTTCTGAATACCTAATCCCACATTTATAACCACCCATTTACGCAGTGGCGTTTGATGTAATCAAAGTACCCTTCCAGTATAATTGATTTACATGATCTCATGGTCGAAGGACTAGGTAACTATGTGTTGAAAGCTTATAACAGACTGAACTTAATGACATGATCTTATGCTACGCTCATTTGGGTGTGTGTCCATATTATATCATTCACTTAATGATATAACCTTGTTATTAATAACATCCAGTGTTCATGATCACGAAACCATGATCATCTATTAATTAACAAGCTAGTTATACAAGAGGCTTACTAGGGACTCCTTGTTGTTTACATAACACACATGTACCAATGTTTCGGTTAATACAATTATAGCATGGTATGCAAACATTATCATAAACACAAAGATATATTATAATAACCATTTTATTATACACAGCTTTCACTGGGCTTAAGGTTAATTATCACAAATCATCACTTATACCAATCAATATTTCTCAGGAGGAAGCTGAGACTCTTTCAACAGAAATACAGTGCAATATTGCTTCAATGTCATTCCCATATCTTGGTATCCCCATGGGCACAACTAAGCCAACAATAAGAGATCTTTCCCCACTCACTGACAGAATTGAGAGGAGACTCACTGCTTCTGCTTCTTTTCTGTCTTATGGTGACAGATTAATTCTGGTCAATTCAGTTTTATCCTCAATGCCTATTCATTTCCTTAGTACTTTGGACATACCAGATGGGGTGATAGATGTAATTGATAAAGCTAGAAGGAATTGTTTATGGAGGAAAAGGAAAGATGATGACAAAGTGCATTCTTTAGCCTCTTGGGATATGGTCTGTAAGCCAAAGAGTAAGGGAGGATTAGGTATCATAAATTTGAAGATTCAAAATAAGTGTCTCATGATGAAGCAACTACACAAACTCTATAACAATGTGGATCTTCCTTGGGTCAAATTAATTAGGAACTCATATTATTATAAGGAAGTGCCACATGCTGTTACTTCTTGTGGATCATTTTGGTGGAGGAACATTATGAAATATTTTGACATATACAGACAGTTGGCACATTGCAAGCTTGGGAATGGGGAGACAATTCTATTTTGGTCAGATAATTGGAATGATTGGATTATTCAGGAAAGATTTCCAAGGCTGTTTTCTTTTGCCAAAGACAAGCTTATTTCAGTCAAAGAGGCTTTACAAACTACTGATCCAGCTCAGGCTTTTCATCTTCCAATTTCTTCTGAAGCTGCTGATGAGCTACGAATTCTTCAAGATATGTTAGCAGGGGTGGTCACAACAAACAATGATGATCAGTGGCTTATATCAAGTAATAAAACTGGTGTTTTTATCCCCAACCAAGTGTACAGAATGAGTTTTCAGTATATACCTTCTCACTTTCCTTCACAATGGATCTGGAAGAGTAAGTGTACTTCCAAGCATAAATTTTTTGCCTGGCTCATTCTGCATGATAGAATTAACACCAAAGGATATGCTAAGGAGAAGGCATTGGCAAGTTACCTCTGACTATACTTGTGTTCTTTGTCCTACTGATGCTCTGGAGGATTGGTCCCATTTATTCTTTGAATGTACTTTTAGTGTTAGAATATGGATATATTTGCAAATTGACTGGACACAAGGATCTGGACCAGAGATGTTGAAGAATACCAAGAGAAGATTTAAAGGTCCTTGTTTTGTGGAGATTATAATTTTGGCTTGCTGGAATATATGGAAACAGAGAAATAACAAGATCTTCAAGAATATCCGGCCAACTTTCAGGAATTGGAGAGAAGGTTTCATTTCTGATGTTACCCTGCTTAAACATAGGGTCAAAGAGAGTACTATGCCCATTTTGTCATCATGGCTTGACAACTTGTTGTAATTTCTTGTATATAGCTGTAGGTAGTGTTTTCTCTCTTTTTTCCTTTCTCTTTGTATATACTTTTTATGCTTTAAAGTAATAAAAGGCTGTGGGGGACTCCCCTGCAGTAGTTAGTTTCAAAAAAAAATAACCATTTTATTATTGCCTCTTGGGCATATCTCCAACAAGAAACGGAAATGGGAGGCAGAAAGAAAGACGTTGGTGGCTGAAAAGAGAACGTTAGAGTATGACATATACAATCTGCTCCAAGTGAATTTTGCAAACAGAGAAAAACTCAAGAGGATCAGGACTATTTATAATGAGTGATGAATGTGTTAGAGATGTAGTGTAGGAGATTCTGCTAATGGTTGAGTTAGGTAGAATTTGTAATGTACCCTAAGTAGCATTTGTAATGTACACTGGCATGCATTTGTAATGTACACTGAGTATCAATCAGAGTCTACAGCTACAGCCATATATCATATCAACTCCACAACCTTAGACGGTCATTGCAGGGTAAATAATAAACATTCAAAATTCATAAATTGTGTAGCCGGACAGGATGTACCCATTCTTCCGCATAACCGGTCCAGTCGTCCGGGCCTGGCCAGCCATTCTCATCTCAGAGCTCATGTCCGCTCAGTTGACACTAACCATCTTCAGCTTCTTCCTAGCTGTACACATAGCCAAGAAATCTCCTGCGCCACGAAGTCTGCCTACCCGATGTTGGCCACGAACGGCACCAGCCGCTTGTGATCCCGCTTCCGCCCAAGGGCGCATGTGTCAAGCACGCGCCCGAGCAGCAGCCGGGTGTTCTGCAGCGCCACATCCCGCGCAACCACTCCACTATCCACAGGCGTGCTCCCGCCACCCTGTGTGGCCATCATCATAGGCCCGAACCCTGACCCAGCGGCTGCGTACTGGAGCGGCCCGCTCCGGGCCTTGAACGACGACTGGGGAAGCAGCATCCTCTCCAGGACCTTCTCCCCCGCCATCCCACCACCGCCGTGGCCGCCGTTCTCACCGCCGAACCCTCCTCCCAGCTCATCCGCTTGCTGCCCGCCGACGCCACTGCAGCTCCTTAACAGCGCCTCCAGCACGTTGAGCGCCTCGGCACACAGCGCGCCCTCCACGAGCTGTGACACCACATTGTACACCTGGGGGATCTGGGACGGATCCACTGGGGTCTGCTGCAGCAGCGACTTGAGCATCAGGAGCACCACACGCTGGTAATCCAGGGGACCCCGCTCGAGAAGCCTGAGAAGGTGTCCGAAGGCCAGGGACGAGTGCTTGGGGAACCACTCGGTGCAGATCGGCGGCGAGGCTCGTGCAAACAGATCTTCCAAGGACACGATCTCCCCATAAGAATATGCTCTGAAGACCTCAGCCAAAACATCCAGAGATTTCACGCGGCACCATCCTGAGATGTTCGACGCCACGTAGTATGCTTTCTGGTTCTGTTCTTGTAGAGGCGACGCTGACCCGAGGGAGGAGGATGCTTCCTTGGTGAGCTGCAACCCGAGCCATGGGAGAAGACCTGTGATGTGCATCAGCAGCCTTGTCTCAGGGTTCCCGAATATAGAGTCACATGTGGGTATCGTGATCCTGGATAACACCTCGATTGCAGATCCATGGCTAGCGCTAGACATGAGCCCTTTCAGCACCAGCGGTTGCACGCCTTCAAAAGCAGGCACTTTTCCAGTCTCGGTGACAGATAGCAGTCTCTCAGAAGTAGTTCTAGACTCCAGCCTGTGGAGGTCGCTTGAAAACCCATTGACATCAAACTCATCACGAGGCATGCTTGAGAGCAACACGTTTTCATTCGTCCGGTCACGGAAGGTCAAGCGATCAATCACCCTGCAGAACAATTCGAGCACTTGGCAGTAGATATGCACAAAGTCTGTGTGCATCAGCGCAACACAGCCCCAGAAGAGCTGCGGGTAAAGTATCACCTTCTCAGGCTCCATGTTCTCGACCATGACTTGTAACGTCAGCAGATTCTCCATCGCAAAACCCAGAACTGCCGGGACAGGGTTACCCAAGCATCTGTGGACGCACCTCAGAAGCAGTACGCAGCTATCGCTCTTGACGCTAGGGCGTAAAGCACGGTATATCTGGTGCGATCGGCAGGCCAAGTGACGAGATGTGCACTCCATGGCCCACTTCAGTGCTTCAGCACCCCAAGTCTCACGAAGATCCCCCTGGAAGAAAATAGCACTGACCATGCTTTGTACAAGCGCTGATAACAGTGAAGAGCTAGGAAGTTCAGTCCGGACAAGGGTAGGATCCTCGTTCTCCCACATCAGGCTGCCCCTTTTAGACTGGATGTATTTTATCAAGCTGACCACATGCTGCTTATTCTCCCTTTCGCTGCTTTCAACCTCATACAGTTCAAGATGCCGGCCAGCAAGTGAGTAGAGGAGATTCACAAGCAAATCCTGGCAATGCTCAAGCACAATGTCTTCTGAGCTATCCATTGAAACACATGTGACATGGAATAGCAGAGGCAAATTTTCACGGAAGTCCTCATCGTTCTCATATGCAATTTCAGCAAGGAGAATCAAAGCTATGTCGGCACGTGAAAGCAAGTGCTGGTGCCCTTGTAATGCAGATTGAAGCTCATTGGCATTGATCCCATGAACTCCGCTGCCACCTGGATGCAGAAACTCATCATTTGAATTTGGGGTGTCGAAATAGTAGTCTCCACTATCTCTGGAAACATGACGGCTCCTCAGATGACCAGCTGAGCTTCGGACACCCATCAATGGCCCAGACATGTTCATTAACGCTGGAAGGAGCTGGCCTGACCGGCCTGTAGTGGGGTTTGGGATGCTGCTTACTTCTGGGGCCAAAGGGCTCAATGGGCCAGACACACTTCGTCCAGCGACTGTCGATGTCCGCCAGCTCAAGTTGCCGCTGACGTTCCTGATTGCACCATCAAGAGAACCACGGACAAGCAGGGGGGACATGTGAGGCTGGCTATCAATTACTGATGCTACCAGAGAGGTAGTAGGTCCTTGAGAAAACTCCAATACAACATTTGCAGAAGCATCAACCTTCCCAGGCCTGATTGGCTCTTCGTTGTCTTCAAGCATTCTCTGAGATAACTCACAGACCAAATGATCAATGGTCTGCTGTGGGCAAATTCGAGCTAGATATAGACTGACACGTTTGGCAACTGAAAAGTATGTAGCAAATGCACCAGTGATCTCTGCTGATGGATTGGCGTCACAGTCCTCTATCCCTCTGGTAATCAAGAAGTTAAGCACGGGGATTATATTGCGAGTATTGCTTGCAACGGTGCTCCAAAGTTTCTCAATCTCGTCGGGAAACTGATCACCATGCTTCCAGGTGACATAATAAAGACTTTTCAGCAATCTCTCACTCCACCCAGATTCCTTTAATCTCACAAAGTTGAGATTTTCAATCCAAGGAGCCATGCATGTGAGGACCTGATGCTGTGCTATAATGTCCACTGCGTCAAGCTGGCGCTGCATTATTTCCTCACATAGATGCTCACTGAGTTCAGGATGGTCCTTGGCGAGCTTTGAGGACAACTTGTACTGGAATTGCTGATATGAGTCTGGGAGGTTGCCAACAACTGATGCCCGGTAGTGTCCAACACCATCAGCATCATCTTCTGCCCACTCACGGAGAGAGAGAGTCTCCAACATCTGGAGGGCACTGTCACGGATCAGTTTTGTCTGATCGACCACCTTGTAGAGGATCAAACTCAAAAGTCTCTGGATTTCACATTTTGGAATTTCTTGACGCATGTAAACTTCAGCCAGAACACTGAAATACCCATCGGCAATAGAAGCATCTGGAGAGTAGCACTGCAAATGATTGACACAATCAAAATCTAACAGTGATGGCAACCGTTGAAAAAAGCATAACATCTTGAAGGAAATTACTAAGTATGACTAAAGGAAGGAGGATTAAAAAGGAAAAGGAAAATTTTAAGTTGTGAAGGACTAATTAATAAGATGTGTGATTATCAAATACTCTCTCCATCCCACAATATAAGATGATATTACAACCAATATACTCAGTAATTGATAGGCCACTTCGAAAAGAAAACTTCAACTGAAGACTTTTACAGCAAATGCAACTAAATGACTAATGCATAAAACAGACTTTCCAGGTATACAACATCAAAAAGTAAAGACATAAGAATAAAAGTAGAAGTTACCTGATCTATGCAAGCAGGAAACAAATCCAAATTTGTCTGCAAAATATTCTTCAATGCAGTTTTTGCTAAAAGAATTCGAAAGTGGCTAGCTTTTTGTTTGTCCTTCCCACCAAACCGTCCTCCATCAGTATGCTTCGAGTATGACGGTGTTCGAGGATCTACTGGTGAATGCCCAAAAGGTGCTCTCAGAGCTGGTTCCCCGAACAGACTATTGATCCACAATATTACCCGACCTGACATCTTTCTAGCATTATCATCGAAACAAGGACCATAAAGCAAAGAAGCAATAGCATTCATGGAAGCCCAATTGATAGCATCCATCTGCTCAGCGATTTCCCTGTCAAAGGCAAGCTTGTCAAGTGATTCCCTTGACCTATTATGTTGAGTGGCTTTATATCGCTCAAGTTCACGGCGATAGTCAGTGCTGCTTTCCTGCCCCCATGTGCTGCCAGAATCATCACTCAAGTTAAGGAGAAGATCAAAAAGTCTCTTGCGTATTCTGTTGTCAAACCTCTCAGACTTCGCATCAACAAACTCAGGAGCTAGATATCTTATAACAGAGGCTAATGCATATCGGAGAGGCTGCAAATCCTGAAAGCTATCGGATGATGACATGTTGATTTGGCGGTATGTTTCTTCAATAAACTTCAGAAAATGTAAACGGAGGACAGGCTTCCGAATAAGCATCCCAGGCCAAACCTTTTCAGCTATCATTCGATGTATGTTTGCAACATGAGTGCGCAGATCCTCACGACGGAACCTAGCATTCTGCAGAGGCAAATACATAAGAAAATAACTACAATGAGAGAGTTACATTATTGTACCTACAATCCTTAATATTATGATCTGAGAAGTCATATGTATGGATTGGGTTCAAATCATAACGTGATTGTTCTTGCATAAAGGGACTGAGTTAAAATACAAATATGATTGATATATACATTTTATGGTATGAACAAACAAGTGATGGATATTAGGCATGGAATATGGTAAACAAGCAATATGCTTCCAACTATATTAATTTAAAAGTGATATTTGTGTATACTAGCAGAGTTTCTCAGTAAGAAGAGAAACTAGCCCCGAACTAAAACTACAATTTTGCTGTCCCAGAAAAAGCATGAACACAGCAAACAAGCTTGAGAAGAAAGAAACATCATAACATGGATCAGTGCTCATCAAGCCAAGTGAATCAAATAAGGTGTGTCAGCCGAGCAGCAACAGGTTAATTTTCAGTAATATGGAGAAGTCTAGTATTTGAAATATTAAATGAATATGATTAAAGAATAAAGAGGCAGTGTGAGTTAAATTAATCCAGCAATTTAACCACAATACTGGCATTAGAATAAAGTTGAGCCACTTAACCTTCCATTTTGGTTTTGTTTCTGTTTCTGATGAAACATCCTCAAGAAAAGATGCAAGTTCACCAAACATGACTTCACATACTTCTAGATGTGAGTGCCCAAGGGCAGCCGTAGCAGCAAGCTGCAGAAATAGAAACAAAACAAAAGGAAAAAAATCATCCAATGCATTGATGCAATAATCAACTATGCAGAAATAAAAATTATGTACTATGCTGAAATGTTCGATTCAGATTCAGTACACAGAAAAATGTCATTAATAGACCGTTAGCTCATTATCCCACAGCAAATCCGTACTAGTTTACTTGTGTGGAGTTTTTGTAAAATTTTAAAAATAGAAAAGAAAGCACTTCACCCCAAAAATAACAATCTAGAGAAATACATAAGGTGGGTTTAAGCACTTATAGAAGTATAATAATCTTACTGCGTATCCTTCTGAACCATGGCGCAGTGATGGGAAAATTGTATGGAATATGTCTTTCGCTGATTTGACGCCGGATTCTTTGTTTTCACGTGGGCAAGAGCATGCAAATGTTGCATAAATCAGCCACTGATCAAGCTTAGCGTCAGAATCTTGTGATTGTTGAGACTTTCCACCTAGTTCAGAAGGAGTGATCTGCTCAAGTCTCCTAACAACTTCTATTCTGTCCAAGTCAAGAAACAGGGTCAATAAGATGTCCAACCAAATTGTCAAATGAATGAAAAAAATTATGTTGTTTATTATGAAGTGAATTAACAACAGTACTTTTTTTTTTAGATATTGCAAATCTTCATATACCATCCTGAAACAAATATCAACCATTGTTGGATGGCAACCAATGGTTCTCGGGATTCTAACAAAAAGGAAAGAAGCAAGACTAGACTGATAATTACTGTGTCTCTAGACCTAAATCCTTAATCTTGGTAAGGACACAAACTGACAAGCTTGATTCTTGGTCTTCATAGGGCAGAAAACTGATGCTGGCCTATGAAGTAGGAGAGAACTCACATTTCATCAATTCCTCTTTCTCATGCCCACATACAAACACTAGTTCTGATATCTCAGGCACTAAACTAGTCAACTCTCCATCTAAGCAGGTCTTAAGCATCCACCACAGAACCAAATTGTATTCATCTACAAACTTCTACTAAAAATGTCCTTGATAACAGGACATTCAAAAAGGAAAGTTGTAAGCCAAACTGTAGTGTTTCTATAGTGCAGAGAAGTCCCTGTCTAATCAAACACACACAACAAAATTCGGTGAGGTGTAAGGCACAAAATTTAAGAGAGATCATAATAAGGCTGCTCATGAGATAATTCTATTTGCTAGGCGTGACGGCAACTGTGTGTCGTGGAATACGGTGTCAAATTGTACTTGTTATCCTTGCATGAAGGATTGTAATAGCTCTAATAATTGTTACTCCCTCCGGTCCGAAATAAGTGTCGGACGAGACATTTTACAGAAACATCCTCGTCTTTGTTTGTTACTTAACCTCGCAGTCCACCAATCCTAATCTATCTCCGTCCCAAATCCCAACCCACACAGCTGGGGACGCACGGACTGGTTCCCTCACGGAAAAAAAGGAAAGCAGAAGTCTTCCTCGATCCGTCTCCTTCGATGGCTGGATCCCCCGTGCCGCCCAACCCAACCTCGATTCTGATCCGATCTCGCCGGCGCAGCACCTGACCTGGACCTCCTCCCGTCTCTCTTCGGCCGCCCAACCCAACCTCGATTCCGATCTCTCCGCTCTCTCGCGTCAGATCCATGCCGCCGGCCCATCCTCGCCGATGATAGGGCGCCTCATCAAGTTCTCTTCCTCGCCGGTGCGGTGGCTTCCCATCAAGTTCTCCAGCACGCTTCCCGCGCTTGGCCGAGGCAGTCTGGACTCTGGAGACGCTGCCCGGTGAGGGATGAGGATCCACAATTTTCCTGATTTCATAAGGATTTATTTGTAAAAATACATGTCTAGTAACTGTCTGACACTTATTTCGGACCGGAGGGAGTAATATAGTTTCACTTTCCATCAAAATATATGGACGACAAAAATCCAGGAAAAGACCAGAGTTCTTGCCTTGCATCATACACAGAGATCGGGCAAAGTTCAGCTGCGTATTTCACAATTTCGCTAAGGTAGCGGGCCCATCTGCTTTTATCAGAGCTCTCCAAGATGGATTGAAGCGTCACATCCAAAGGGATGGGATCCATCTCACGTCTCAGATCATAAGGTCGCCCTGGATCCCAATAACAGCTCTGAACAATGTCTTCCTGCAAATTTATTATGATTTAGCGATATGAACAAGCATATTATGTTTCAGTAACAAACTTTAAGCCACTGTGGTATTGTTGAAGACATAAGAAACTCACCCCATTTTCCTCTATGATGTCAATGATAAATATTGGTTCTGGTTCAAGTTTCAGTTTATTGTCGCCCCATTCATTTGCCGAGCAATCTCTTAGATCGTTTTTTAGAGCTCGAACACATCGCAATAACTCCAGAGCTGTAAGCCGTATTTGAACATCAGCAGAGCTGAGAAAGACAAGCCCAACTGCATCCATTTCTGAGGCACGAAATTCAGATGATCTCTGCAGTGTATCGCCTCCTAGGCTCGAGCGTTTAAAATTTTGAACATCTTTGGCCAGAAGTTCCTCAGAGAGGCAACCTCTCCACAGCCGCATAAGCTCTACTAAGCGACCCAGTGAATTGAGAATCAAAATAGGGAACTCGTCAGGAAGTTTCAGGATGAAACTAGCCATTCCTTTCAACACAGCAAACCGACGATTAGGAAGGTATCGTACGATCCTGTTCAACACTAGCACGGCTTCTTCACGGACAACAGGGTCAATACTTGTCACATGTTGAGGTATAATCTCAGTCAATCTATCATTACGGCCCACCTCTTCTATCAAGTATGGTATACATTTAAGCACAGATCTGAAGAGTGATCCCTGAGATTTGTCCTTCGTTACATTATCTGAAAAGGCAATATTAGAATAATGCGTAATTCGAAAATGGAAAATGGATTAAAACATTTGCTGCTTTAACAATTTCGGTATCACTCGTGCACAAAAGATGGTCCAAAATTAGTCCATAGGAATAATAGAACTTGGCAAGTAATTTGATCATTTCCTACATATGATGATAAATAGCAACATACCAATTGTAGCCTTTGATGATGTGAGAAGGGCTAGGCTGTAAGCCTTGCTACAAGACCTTAATATTAACTCGATAGCTGACTTGACTTTTGGAATGTAGTGGCCAATACCAAACACTGAAATTGCAAAGTAATATAATGTTTACCATGTTGCCACGAAATGATAAGCTTATAAAAACTGCTACTGCTCCCAAAGCAATGTTACCTTGGAAAACATCCAGGCCAATTTGTTGATTTGATGGAGAAACAACAATCTCAAGCAAAGCCCTAAGACCAACAACCTTTGCTTCACTTAAACTATCTGTTTTCAACAGTTCCAGTATCATATGGTTCATTGCAAAATCCAGGTTGCTCTCAGCTAAGGTCACACAAAACTCAACAAGTTTATCATGCTGGACATCCTGAGTCAGCAATCCTTTCTTCAAAACAGTCAGCAACTGAGATGTAACACTATCCAAATAATCCCACACCTGATTTCTGGGCTGATACTCTGCATAAACATTTACATAAAATTTTACTACCCGATGAAGACAATCTAATGCCATTGATCGATGATTCTTGTCCTGCATCATAAACAATCAATCAGAATTATGCTTCATGGAGCAGAAAGGAAGAATACAAGTTTCATAAGAGCATCTCTAGCCAAACCCCTATAATGCTTTGGCGGAGCAAAATTTCTGGTTTCTCCTCTAACGTGCACCTAGCCGAACTAAAAATAGGAGTCGGCCTCCGCGACTCCTAAAGATACTCAACCTAGCCGAGCCCAAGTAAAACTGCCGGCCTCAAATTTTGTCCCCTTCCGGCCCCACCCGTGCTTTCCCACCCCCAACACCTCGGTATCCCTAGCTCCGAGTGCCTGTTTGCGCTCACCGGTGGAGTACCGGAGCGCCGCCCTCGCCCGCAAAAGCTGGATCAATTGCGCACGAGCGGGATGCCGAAGGGCGACGAGAACTGGAGGTAGCTGGCCGCCTCGTCGAGCGTTGGCGTCAACGATTAAGTGTCACTCGACAACTCCGATGTGGACACGTTGGAGCGACGCAACAAGTTGAACTTGTCGATCGACAAGTTGACTTGTCGGCGACAAGCCTCGACTTGTCTAGGTAAATTGGTCGAGCGACAAGTTGTTTGCCTGGGATTTTTTTTTTTTTTGAGAAAACGCAATGACATTGCGTTTCATTTCATTGCAAAGAAGAAGGATAGTTTTACAAGATCACAACTCACGAGGGAGGTGTGTTACAAGGCATGGTAAGATATAGCTCAGTGGACATCCCAATCTACTGGTAGCACGGCACGCAGACCTAACGCCCCTGCCCTAGCCCAAATGGTAGCTTCTGCCCGGATCCTGTCGCATGTGCCAGAGACCGAGGGCCGCTCACCCTCGAAGACACAAGCGTTGCGTTGTTTCCAGATCATCCAAGGTAGCAGTAGCGCCATAGTGGCGAGGCCCTTGTGCATCGGCTTAGGTGTGTTCTGTCGCGCGGTGATCCACCAGTCGTTCAAGGAGGACTCATCGACGGGAGGGCTGCAGGTAAGGCGGAGCCAAGCCAGGATGTCGTACCACACTTGCCTCGAGAAAGGGCAGGCTAGCAGGATGTGCTGCATGGTCTCCGGTGCTTGATCGCAGAGCAAGCAACGAGGGTGGTGCTGCAGCCCCCGCCGGCGAAGGCGCTCCGCCGTCCAGCAGCGATCTTTGGCCGCAAGCCAATGGAAGAACTTGACCCGGGGTGGAGCCCAGGTTTTCCAAAGTAGCTTGCCGGGATATAAATATCCTCCTGAAGACCCTACGACCCAGTTTTTGGACGAATTTCACCCTCCCCCAGCCGCCTCTCCCCTTGTGCCCATCCGCTGGCACCGCCTCTCCTCTGGCCACCACCGGCGCCGCCGCTTCCACCTCTCCCTGGATCATGGAGAAATGGAGAAGCGGAGTCACTGGTCACTGGACGCAATTGTCACAGTACCCCAGCGACAAGTTGCGACACGTCGACACGTAATCGTTGGTTGACGTGGGCGGCTCAACGGGCCTCCTCTGCCGCCCCTTCCTCTTTCTCCCCGCCGACAAGACCGTCCGGGGGGGGGGCACAATCAACTACAGTAGCTGCTTCTTCTACCGGCGATTCCTCGTCGAATTCGGCCGTCGCCGACCTCCACTGTCTTGTTCCTATACTGCAGCTGCGCCGTCCGCATCCGTCCGAGCCGACCACGCCGTCATGGATGTCCGCGACGTCGAGCTTGTTTTGCAACCTTGCCGCTGCTTCTACTTACCTCCGGTGCACAACGCACACGCGCCGCCCGCTTCTGGTCCTTGTCGCCGGAGCTCCCAGTTGCTTGCGCTCATGGACAACAGCAGCGGAGACCCCCTCCTACCTGGATAACAGGTCTTCGGGGCTGGGGGTGGAGGCGGAAGGAGGGGTCGTCGGGGCGGGGTGGAGGTGGGAGGAGGGGTTGTAGGGGCTGGGGGTGGAGGCGGCCAGCTACCTCCGGTCTTCGGGGCCACCCCTGCACATGGCTAGCTTGGTTGGTTCTCTGAAGTTCAGCACTACCCCTGCACATGTGTATTTCCTTAGCTAGATTGGTTCTCCGATTTAGCTAGCTGTGTTCTGCTGAATTTATTTTTTTGAGCTGGTAGTGCTGTACGGGTATGCATCAGGTGTAACTGGCTAGCTATTGCAATTTTTTCCTAAATTTGTTTGTTCAGCTCAGCTCATTGGAGATGCATAGCAAGTGTTCAACGAAATGTATGAGCCAATTGTGTTTTAGGGAGTTGCATTTAGGGGATCGGCTAGAAACCAAATTTCTTTAGACGAGCAAATATAAGAATTAAAGAGATAGGGAGGCTAGAGATGCTCTAAAACAGCATCTCTATGCATAAATAAAAAACGACAGTACAAAATGATAATTCGTAAAATATTTAACAGAAATCACCTTAAGATACTTATACAGGATCTCCAAATGCTGAGAGAAGTTAGTGTTGAACGTATGGGAATCACCAAGGCAAAGTAGAAGAGTGACCAGTGGAAATCCAACCTGCAAAGAAGTTTTGGCATTAAATATTATAAAAACAGAAAATATGTGGAGCAACAGCAAATCAGAAACTAGAAGGGACAACAAAATAATGAGAGAACGGAAGGAGTTTATTGCCTCAATTCACCCACAACCATTATTAACACACCTCTGTTAATACACTCAAATAAAAACTAACCAAATTAAGAAAGTACCAGTCGTGTGTCATTAAATCCTCATGCTTGCTAGCGAATAAACATGTAACAAAATTTGAAGGCCGAGTGATTTGATTGATAAGGTGTGCAGGTAATAAACATGATTGACAAAGGGTAAGAAAGATAAATCTTTGGGAAAGGGTTAAGGACCATTTGTAGAATTTAATATCACTTCCAAATTAATAAGGCAATGACTGAGATTTTTGGATAAAAAGCAAAAAAAAAAAAGTAAAAGGTGCACATACATACAGGATACAGCTACATAATGCTCATAATAAGTTGGCAGACAAAAAAAAAGGCAGGCTTGTGAGCTTCCGAAGTGATGAATAGTAAGAAGATTAAGAAACAAAATCAAGGCATACATTCTTTGTGCAAATGCAAAGGTCGAACTGTGTAAAGTATAAAATGAAATGTCATGTCATCAACTTACAGCAATATGCTTGCTCTGTTTATCCATCCAAACCATGAGCTGGACTCTTATTCGAGAAACAGCATCATACCAAAGTGACAATGCAGATTCCACGCCCAGTGGAGGCCAATAACTTCTACCTCCCTCGGCAAGTGGGGCCAGTATACTTGAGAGCATGTTGCACAAAGCATGTTGCAGCTCACTCTTTCTTTTGTTTGGAGGCCGATTTAGAGGATTTGCTTTTGCAATGAAGGATACTGAAGCATTTAACCCACCCTCTGTCTTCACCTGGACAAATAAATTAAGGGGGTAATAATAATATAAGCGATCATACACTATATAGCCAAAAACGGCATTGAGGCATTCCATGCAGCCTTGTTAAGTTGTTATGCAACAAACAATTTCATGGATGATGAAGAGAACTGCGTAGATGTATTTCTTGTGCAAGTGAATATACACTTTATTAGGAAGCAAAATTGTGTAAATCAAGGGGCTTTCTGAAATTCAGTGTATCAGATTGATCATGCTATAATTTGGGCAGTGGATCCTATGAGTTGAAGCACAGTAGCATACTACAATCTCCGTTCCAAAAAAAAAAAACTTGTCACACCTTTGTCTAGATACGGATGTATCTACATATTAAAATGTGTGTATCTAGAAAAAACTGTGACAAGTTTTTTTGGAACGGAGGGAGTAGCAAAATAAAATTCTTACGAAGTTTCCATATTTTTCTAAACAAATGAAATCGTTATAGGGAAAAAAAAAATATGTACGTGATGCCAGAACAAATCAGATGGGGAAAGTCATGCACTTCAAATATTCTTGAAGTAGTCATTATAAATTGACACAAATATTCGTGAAGTAGTCATTGTAGAATCATACCCCCAATTTGAGATAGCGCATCCCATTAATAATGTTGAGTGTCTCACTTCTAGCAACAGGAGTATCAACACGGCGATTATTAAGCTCCATGAAAAACCTCTCAGTCACAGAACTAAACCTGTGAGTCATCAGAGTTTTCAGCAACTTAAACAAAGAGATCACACGAAAATGCAACAGCTTTTGCAGTGCCTCTGAAGTTGCACACGCTGCCTGGTGATTCATGGAAGTTGGATAGATTAAGAAATATACCTGATACGTGATAAAGCTCCTAAAAGTTGAGCAACAAGATCTAAGAGGAGACCTCGCAAATCAACCAGCGAAGGATAATCTACTTGACTGACAACCCTGGAAAATGCAAATTTTGCTCTAAAATCCACACAAGTAAACAAATTTAAAGAATGAATTCGAGGACTTTGGCACATGTAGACAAAATAAGACAGCGTGCAGGCGTTGAATACAAATTAATCATGTGCTGTTCTACCAAAATGCCAAGCAAGAGTCCAGCCATTAACAAAAGGCTAAAGACACATCATCGGCCATTTTTAATCAGTGTCTTCTTCTCTTCTTTCTTGCTGCTCTCCAAGCAAAAGTCCAGCCATTAACAAAAGGCTAAAGACACATCATCGGCCATTTTTAATCAGTGTCTTCTTCTCTTCTTTTACCTGATACCTCTTCTTTCTTGCTGCTCTCCAGACCCCCCCCCCCAAAAGGCTAAAGACACATCATCGGCCATTTTTAATCAGTGTCTTCTTCTCTTCTTTTACCTGATACCTCTTCTTTCTTGCTGCTCTCCAGACCCCCCCCCCCCACCCACCCACCCCACACACACACACCCCTGCTCTGTGACCATCCATTGTGGCCTGGCAAATGTCCTCCCACCATGGCTGCTGCGCCCAACAACCATTGGTGTCACAGCCGATGCCACATTCAAGCCGCGGCCAGAAGCACCCTTGGTGCATCACACCTCACAATCTCAAGCAACCTAACTCCCTTGCGCCACTGTAATACTGCCGTCCTGAGATCCCATGCCCTGGCAGCCAGGATACTGGTGCAACACCGCCCACGGTCCCACCTTCCCTCTATGGTTGAGTATTTCCGCGAACCTCACACGACCGATTTACCCTCAACCTAATACTTTTGTTAAGTTCTTTAATATGGCAAGTTTTTGCTCATTTGCTAAAAATTGGTTGTTCAACGTAAAGTGGTCTGCACTAAGATCGCAGAACCTGGTCCTTACCGTATAAGAAACCACATTTAAGAAAGCAGTAGGTTCTCACCTGTCTGCATTAATTAGCCAATCAAATACAAAACTTTCCAAGCCATTCCAAAGTTTCTCTGGAAAAAAATAATGCATAAGTCAGTTAACCGTTTTTAAAATTAATGAACTATGCAAAGTCTTCGCAGGAAACAACAGCAAAAGAAATAACCTGTTATTCCCTCTTGTGGGCAGTACTCAGCAAATCGAATGCAGGCTGAGCTGAATATGCACTCAACAGCAAGCTGGGTAAGGGAAGGGTTAATCCACGAGCATATTAGACAAGAGAATGCATGATGAAGAGTTGGGGAACAAACAAGTTTGAGATGAGGGATGAAAATCCTTGCTAGTGACTATTTGTAACTATAAGATGGTCTATGGAATGCATAGCAGGTGAGCGTGGTCTCGGAAAAAATGCATGGTCGGTTGATAACAGACCTTCTTCTGGTATGTTGAGGCATCATGGGCACCTTTTGGTGATTCACTGTGGAACAAGAGTGTACAAAACTTGAGTAAAAAGTACCAAGACTGCGGAATGTTTCTAGTGCTGAAGCAAGCAACAGATCTGAAAGCTCAATGTAAGAAAGATAAAAATCTAAGACTAACAGGTTGTGGTTTTCAGGAGTTGATGCGAATCAGCGTACCTTTCTCTCCAACGAAGGAGAGCATCCAAGAGAGGTAAAGGTGTGTGCCTGGCAACCATGGCAAGAGAGTCCAGTACTTGCTCGTAGCTTGGATCAGATGGCCGTAGGTATTGCCCATCCTGCTAATATATTTACATAATAAAGATTAGGATTGTATAGAGTTTTTTACATTGCAGCATATTCTGTGGTAACATAACTTGCTGGTGCATCATGCGGATCTGGATGGCAAAAATGTGTCTAATTTTTCTTTTCAAGAAGCAAACCTTTTTCTTTTCAAGAAGCAAACCTAATTGATATATTTTTCTTTTCGAGAAGCAAACCTAATTGATATATTTTTCTTTTCAAGAAGCAAACCTAATTGATGATATGTAGCATTCCTGACATGTGAACGTAGGCGTACATCGAAATTCAGTCCCATTAGTGTGGCGCGGCAATGCTAGCATGCGAGATACACATAGGCTAGCAGCTAATATCGATCGATGCGATTAAAGGCGAACCCTAGGCGGCAGGATACGGGCAGAGCAGCCGCGATTATCGTTGATGAGCGAGCCCGAACAGAAATGGGAGACGGACGGGGGGGCATCACCTGGGCCTGGGCGGTCTCGATGCGTCGGCGGGCGAGCGGGAGGAAGCGGGCGAGGAGGGAGTCGACGATCTGCCTGGCGGCGCCACCGGCTCCCGCGTCGTGGGGGGCCGCGGCGGAGGCGTGCGGCGTGGGGGGCAGCGGCGGCGGGTAGGAGACCCCCGCCGCCGCGATGGCGGCTGCGGCGGAGAGGTGGTGCGAAGAGCGCGGGGTGGCCATCCAGCTCGGCCGCGACGGACGGAGGTCTCAGGTCTGGTCCCCCAGCCAGCCAGCCAGCCAGCCAGGCGTCGCGTCGCGTCGATCTCTCCCAAGGCAAGGCGTTCCACTTCCACTGTGTGTGGGTCAGAGTCAGAGTCAGAGTCGACTGTCCCTCTGCCTTTGCAATTTGCATTTGCCTTTGCTTTGATTAGCTAGGTTTGTATAAGGGCATCTCATCTCCAGCGGGGTGACGCATTGGTACCGAGCGTCCGTTTGTGTCGTTCCGCGGATATATTTTGTCCGAGTGTCCATTTGCGTATGGGTGTGCATCCACCGGAGCGACCCACTTCATTTTTAGATTTGCATCGCATATAAAAATATAGAAAGTAATACATTTTAATACCTAAAAACTATACAATGTAGATCTAGAAGACTAGACTACTTGCTTTCGGACGGGCCGGCACCGTCGTTGCATCGCTCCATCGCCTGCTTCTCCGCCGCCTGCCGTGCGGCTGCTGCGTGAGGTCCCACACTTCAGTGAGCACAAGTCACGTGCAATAGGTACGCAAACTCCCAGCCATCTTCTTTGTCAAGAGAAGACGCATCAGGATGCGTATTGGAAGCCTGTGGGTCCTTCTGGATCCTTCGGTTGTCCCTCTCACAAAAAAAAACAAATCTCTCTCATTCTCGGCCTCGCTCGCTCGCTCGCACCTCCTGCTCACTGACAAACCCTGCACAAAAGTCAACATCATCACCCGAAAAAGGGGAGACACCATAATGCTCTCCCTTCTTCTCTCCTTCCGAGTGATCCCTCTTCCTCCGAGTTTCACTCGACGGGCAAACACACATGTGCTGCATAGTATAATAATAAAAAGGTAGAAAAATCAACCTACGAATCTATAATTAAATATGTTAAACTAGGGTTTTGCCCAGTACTACAGATCAAGGTTCAAACCTTGTTTATCAACTTGAATATGCTTACTATATGACATAAGAAGACTATGTACTTTGGTTTTCATTTTTCTGATTTTTTTAATTTTCCGCGCATTTGAATCTTGGTCAAATCCTAGGTTTGACCAAGATTTAGACAAGTTTAACACGTGAAAACGAATAAGTAAGCCCGGATCCTTCTTAGTCACTCTAAAATGAAGCTTTTGGGATGTTCTTGAAATTTCCATGTTTGAAACCCAAAACGACCTCTCTTCATGCTAGACTTCATAAGATCGACTGAGTTTAGTGTTAGGGGTAGATACATGATTTGTATGGTTTGAATATGTCCAAACCTTGTTAA
Organism: Lolium rigidum; assembly: GCF_022539505.1. Lineage (NCBI taxonomy): Eukaryota > Viridiplantae > Streptophyta > Magnoliopsida > Poales > Poaceae > Lolium > Lolium rigidum. The sequence continues at coordinate 278,267,400 of NC_061509.1, forward strand.
TTTATCAACTTGAATGCTTACTGTATGACATAAGAAGACTATATGCTTTTGTTTTTCATTTTTCTGATTTTTTTAAATTTTATGCCCATATATTTGAATCTTGGTCAAATCCTAGGTTTGACAAAGATTTAAACAAGTTTAAATTATGAAAATGAAAAGGTAAGCATGGATCCTTATTAGTCACTCTAAAATAAATCTTTTGGGAGGTTCTTGAAATTTCCATGTTTGAAACCCAAAACCACTTCTCTTCATGATTGACTTCATAAGACAGAGTTTAGGGTTTTAGGGGTAGATATATACATGATTTTTCCGGTTTGAATATGTCTAGACCTTGTTTATCAACTTGAATGCTTACTATACATATGACATAAGAATGCTATGTGCTTTGTTTTTTCATTCTCTTTTGATTTTTTTCTAAATTTTTAGGCCCATTTGAATCTTGGTCAAATCATTGGTTTGACCTAGATTTAAACAAGTTTAAAACAT
>NC_061509.1:278267985-278431245 GCF_022539505.1 Lolium rigidum
GGAGATTTTCCCTGATTCTACGATTCAAGCAAAATCTCGGGGGCTACTGACATAGGCATCCCAAATGGGCCTGCCTAATATAGTACCCGGGGTTTATTGAAGGCCCACTACCCGAAGAATAAGAAGACTCGAGAGCCCAAGATATATTTAAGGAAAAGATAGAGTTGTAATAGGAAGTGTTATTTGTAATCTGGCGGGATGAGTTAGAAACCGTCCCGGACTCTGTAATCCTTGTATAGCACGAATCCCTCGGCTCCACCTATATAAAGGGGGGTCGAGGGACGAGAAGATCATCGAATCATTGTCTGCAAATCCTAGTTTTCATATTCGTCGAGTACTTTTCGGCTGAAACCTTCGAGATCTACTTGCCCTCTACTTCTAACTAAACCCTAGCCTATAATCCATAGGCATTGACAAGTTAATCCCTTGTCACGTAGTGCCGAGGAAGTCAACGCGGCCGCGACTGCTGATTATGAGAAATGGAAGGCGGACTGCAAGAAGAAAAGAGAGCCCGAGCCCAAGCCAGTATTTTATGATGAGCAAAAGAAGTGGGCTAAGTCATTTTTGAGCACACCGTCCCAAGCCGTGAAGAATCTGCCTGACGACTATGCACGTGAACTTCGTAGGCAGGCACTCATGTTGAAGGATAAGAAAGAGCGGGCGGAGAAGCAGGGAGAAGAAAGCCTTGGAGGAGGCCGAGAAAGAATTAGCAAGTACAAAAAGCGGGAAACGAGTTGCCCAGCTCGGGGAACAAAATAAACAATCGATTGCCCCTCTCATAGTGAAAGCCGCCGGTCCGGATGCCCCCGATATCATAGCAGCTGCGGCAGCACAGGGATTGACTGTAACGAGTGCCAGAGAACAAGCGGCCAACTTAGGTATGACTCTTCGTGCAGTGTTAGGCCTTGAGGAGGCGCCAATGAGTAAACCAAGTAATTACATATGTGCGGAATGGGCCCCTCGTCGAGCTCTGCGCGAGAAGAGGATCTACCTCAACAAATGAAAAATCTGCTAAATTGGTACAAGCGTTACATAAAAAATAAAAACGCCAAAGAATATATTTATGCGGAAGTTAGACATGAGCATCACTTCAAACATTACTATGTAACAATTCATCTGAGTGAATTGTTCCAGCTTCTCAATCTGCGCGAGCTCGACAAATCTATCATCAGTTGGGTTGCTACGTTCTGTAAGTGATTTATTTCTACCCCATCTCGTTCATTGCCTGCACTATATATATGTCCTAACTATATTGTTCTGTACTCTATAATGCAGAATGAAGATCAAGGAATGCGAAGTAAGGAACATCCATGATGTTGGGTTCATTGACCCACACATCGTTAATGGATATGTGTTAAAACATCACCCCGCCGACGTGGAGGAAGACTCTGTGGCGGTTTCTTGATAAGCGAGGAACTCAAAAGTGATATTCTATTTCCTTACCATTTTGGGTGAGTGTTTACGTCTTGAGCACATTCTCTTTTGTTTACTCCATGCATGGTATGTGGCTAATCGATGAGTTATGCATGACTGTGCATGTATCGTGTCCGCGAGGTTCCACTGGATTACGCTAGTAATTAAATTTCACGACTCCACAGTTCTCATCCACGACTCTCTGAATATGGATGCAAAGCTTTGAACCGACATGAGAAAAATGATGCAGAAGTAATTATTTTCATTCATTTGCGCTCTATATCGATCGGCCTATTTCGTTCATTTCCTAATATCAAGTAACTAATAACTCTCTTGTTCATTTAATTTTCTTTGCCTCGTAGGGTTTGGAGACGGTTCGTAGATGCCAAGGTCGGTGAGTTCAAAAAAGAGCTACATTTTATGCGGTCAAAGAGTGGGACTCGGGGATATTCAGCCACCGGGGACCAATCTATGTGGATACTATGTTTGTGAGATGATCCGGAGATACACCTCTGAGCGGATTCCGTGTGATAACAATGTCAAGAGGAATAACCTCCGGAAGATGCTTACTCCAGAAGCTCGCTTCCGACCACTTCAAGAGGAACTAGTCTGGATGGTTCGTGAGGGAAGTCGTCGATCCTAAAGGAGAACACTATGTAGAGGACGTAGAACTTTATATGCACTAAATTGTGTATGGAAACTTGTTCAAAATTGTATATGTTGGTCATCCGATATTGAATATATATTGTATATTCCTCTTGAATTATTTTTGGTTCTAATTTCAAATTTGTTTGAAATTGTACATTCATATGCATGTATGTAGTACCGTAGAATATGTGAAACTCCTTCAAAATTAAAACCCAAAAGAAATAAAACAATACAAATTAAAAAGAAACCTGGTTTAGGGGGGCTAAAACCCTAAACCTGCGGCGTCCTTTAGTCGCGGTTGGCCAGGAGAACCGCGACTAAAGATCCTCCGCCCCGACAGACTGCTGGCGGCCACGTGGACGCGCCTTTAGTCGCGGTTCGTAAAGAACCGCGACTAAAGGGGGGCCTTTAGTCGCGCTTAATTGGTCGTGGTTGCGCAACCGCGAGTAATGGCAGTTGCGAACCGCGACCAATGGCCGTTTTTCTACCAGTGATAGATGTTCCTTTTTCTAGATATAGATGTATCTACATACAAAAAAAACATTAGAATGAAATCCGTAATAGTTAACTACTCGGTTGATTTGGGAGTAACGATTCATCGGAATTCGGAAGATTAACTAATTTAACTGGTCATCGATTAATCAGTGCAATTTACACAAATTAGTGACTAAAACACGTTTATATAGTATATGTGCATCTATATGCCCAGCTCTGCTTCTCCAGAGCCCAAAAATCCATTAAAACATGTACACTTCTCCTCCGTGACCTAATCTTCAAGATCACGTGCGACTTAGGATTCACCCGCCAGCACCATGTTTCTTTCTTCCTATGACTTCTGGAGTTTCTCTTCTCCCACCACCTACCTAGGGTATAACCCGTTTTGCACCTCAACCACCTACCCTGTTGAAAGCGGCCTCGAGCTCGATCCCAGACGAGCTACTCAAGACGGTCGAGCTCTTGCATCAGACATCTGGTCGGCAACTACGAGGAATTAGTCAATGAATGCAAGGATCTGGTTGAGGCAGAGTAGAGGCTGGAAATATGCGTTGAAAATTTTGCATATGTTTTGACCAAGTATACCTGGTTATTCCAAAACATACCTAGTATTCAGACTGTCAAAGCGATTAATTGGGCTAAATTATTAGCACAACTGATTAGTGGTAACCGACAAAGCCAGGATCGTAGTAGCGATTATTCAGCCTACTAATCGCTGATTCGGCTAATTTTTCCGAACAATGCTAAAATTATGTATACATACATTCATATCCAGATAAAACTGAGTCACTTATTCTCGGACCAAGGAAGTATAAAAGAAGAGGAGTTAAATGAATATAAATAGAAAAACATGACCCTTTTATTGTAATACATGTAATAAAACTATTTTTCATATATAGAAGGTTCAAATTTTGCAAACAAACACTTGCATTCACTTTCTCAATGCACAATCTTTCCGTGATCTCTTAAAACATAGAAATACAATTTTTGTGCGGGACTCTAGGACATTCATCAGACTTTGTTCGCTTTTTAATTAAATCATGCATGCCTCTCCATTTTTAAATGAAATCCATATGTTTCATGAAAAAGGAGTCACCTAGCTGGCTTGACCACTAGGGTTCAAATCAAGCTTTAGCTACATGCCCACACCTACCATGTTTAGGGCTTGTTTGGTACTAGAGTTTTAGTGGGGATTAGCGGGGATAATTCGTTCCAAATTTTAAATCCCCACTTATCCCCAATACATGTTTGGTGCTAGAGTATGAGCGAGTTTAATCCCCACTTTTTTCCAAATTTTAGTGTAATTTTTTTATTCCCCAATACTCTACCTCTACCTAGTGAATTTGGGTTGGGGTTTTGTGGGGATTGGGTGACAAAAGTGATTCACCCAATACTTTCAGAGTATTATCCCCACTAATCTCCACTAAAACACTAAGTACCAAACAAAGCCTTAGAGGAAAAGGAAAAAAGGGGGATAAAGAAGAAAAAAAGGAAGCTTAGGTGGTGTAATGGAGTAGTGGGTTGGCACGTTTCCACTTGGTTGAAAAATTCCATTCCCGTCCGCCCCGCCGGACCCCATGGCCGCCGCCCCCACCGGCCTCTTCTCCGGCGTCTGGTCTCGCCTCCATGCCGCGGCATACCTCTGGCGACGCCGGGGACAGCTCCCCGGCGGCGATGACAGAGACGGGGTGGGTGAGGAAGAGCAGGACGAGGCGGCGGCCGTGCGATCGCGCTTGGCCAGGAGGGCGGCGACGGCGAGGCGCCTCGGGAGGAAGCTCGCCTTCGTCTCCTTCAACCTCGAGGTGAGCTTCTCTCTCTGGCCAGCTAGTTGGACTGATTGATTCGGGAGCGAGGCCGGAGGGTGTTTGCTTCTATGAGCACGCGAACGTACATTCGTATTATTCAGTTAGTCTAGTTGGGTGGAACCGCTCTTTTCCATCTCCTCTCTCTCTCTCTCTCTCTCTCTCTCTCTCTTCTCTACAGCTCCGTTGAGAGTCGCCCCACCTGTCCCGGGCCAAACCGAGGCTCCCACCGGCGGCCATGCCGTCTGGAGGAGGCTGAGGGGAGGTGCCGGTTTCTGTAGTATAGGATCTAGGTTTAGATGCTTTGGTTTTACCTCAATGGAGATTGGGAGTAGGACATCAGATTTTGTCAACCAGATCTGGTGCGTCCTGAGAGTCTTCTTCCTCTGTTCTTGGCTCTGCCGTGAGCTGAGGTTGGAGGAGGGGCTTCTCTCAGGCATCTCCGACAATAAGGTTGGCGTTCGAAGCTCTTCTGTTTGGCTGGTGTGGCGCGCTGCCGGGCAGTCATCTCAAGGCCTCTTCTTCAAGTCTCCATGGTGGAAGATGAAGGAGAGTTTCTGTGAGGTGGGCTTCTTCAATAAGCGCACTCCGTCAGTTCTTCATGAAGCGGTGAGATCCTCTCTTCTCAGTCACCGTGGTGGTGGAGGAAGATTGGGGATTCGATCTGTGTTTGTTTTCTTCACATCTGGCGGATTCGGTGATACGGTGATTGCATATGCCTTTGGGAGTGAATCATCGACGGCCTCTCGCCGGTCTCAGACTGGCTCGCCGCCGACTCTTACGGCTGAATGGCAGCCACTCCTGACTTGCACGCCGTCGTCCGCGACATGCTGCAAGATTATCTTCAACCTCCAGGCTTTGCCAATTTGGAGGCTTTTCATCTCTGGCGCGTTTGGCTCCCGCTGCAGCTACCCAAGTGGTAATGTCCCCGGTGTAGTTGTGGTTGTTCGTTGCCGGAGGTTCGTCGAGCAAGGTGGAGATGGAGCTGGACCAGGACTTGATGGCTTTTCATGTATTAGATCTGAGGTCCTTTGTGTTATTTGCCAGGACATAGTTGTAATTTTATGTTTCTCTGAGGTCCTGTATGTAATCTGTAACTCCACTGCTCTTAATTAATGCATCATCTAGGTCCTTCGGGACCTATCCCCGTTCAAAAAAAAAAAAAAAAAAAAAAAAAAACTCACGATCACGGATGAGCTGAGGACGTTGCCTGCAGCAAAGCTATTACTGGTGGAATTTACTCAAGCAAAGTCGCGTCCAATTCCGGCAAATCAGAGTTATTTTGTGATCATAACTTGGCTCTTTGGACATGTACTGATGCACGAATGAACATAATGATGGACTACTACTACCATTCAGAACTGACACCACTTGATTATTTCCTGCCCATTCTTGCATTGCCCGATCATAACTTCTTACGTTCTCCAAAAGAATGTATGCGTATTCGCCTAGGGTTATTGCTCCTGGTTGTGTAGGCTCAAGGACTGGGTTTCTCTGATTGGATCAGGGTTCATAAGAGTTGTTAATCTCTTGTGCAGGTGCTGGTATTCGTGTATGCGTTCTGGAGGGCGAGAAGACGGAGCTTCACTTGGAGGCTACCCGCCCAAGCGCTGCCGATGCTCCTGATCCCCGCTCTAGCTACACTCATCTACGCTGCCTTCGTGCGATTCACCAGGATGCGTAATTTCAACAACTCAGTTCATCTCTTGCTTTCTATCTTCCTTGACACCGCCTTTATAGCCCGTGCACTCTCTGGACTCTTACCAACTATTTTTTTTTCTTTCAAGTTTCAATATCACAATCTTCGGAAACTTTTATAAATGAGTGCTTATACGAAATCCCTTGTCTGGTTTGAAAATGCATTGCCGGTGAGTTTCTCCTAAGTGACCACACCTCATCTTGCTCTGCAGTTGACCTCAAGGACAAGAAAAGGCTTGAACGGCTTCAACAGGACAAGCAGCAAACTGATGCTGAACCAAGGGAGTTTGACCAGAACGACCAAAACGATGTCCAGGTCTGTTTATTTCTTACAACCCAATTTTGTCTGCATGTATTTTTTATCCATTATTATTATTATTATTATTATTATTATTATTATTATTATTATTATTACTATCGGCATGCAATGTTTTACCCAATTTCTGTTCTTCTAACATAGTTGCTGCCTGTTTTTTGGCGCAGAACTGCGATGGTGTGGACGATGCTACCGATTCTATTGTTGCAACTGATTCAGTGCCACACACACCTAAACTTGGGAAACACAGCAAGTCGAGCATTAGCCAGAGAGATGACAGTGAAATTGATATGGCTTGGGGTCATAGTAATGACTTCCAGCCAGCGCCCTCAGGTGGACTTAGGCTGAGAAGATTTTCAAGTGCAAAAACATGCATGACCAATAGCAGTGCTACAGAAAGAAGTGAGGAAAACACGTCATCTATCTCTGCACATTCACATCAGCATGTCCATATCCTTATTTCCACTGAAGATAATGTTTCATATCCTTCTGACAATCAATCAAGATCTGCTATGTCTAGCATGCTTGCTCAACCTGCAAATGTCCCTCAAGAATTACCTGCAGGAGGTGGTGAGAATGAAAAGTTCGATGGATTGTGGGACATCACTGGCACTTGTTCCAGTTACAGCAAGGAGAATAGGTTGTCTCCAGCAGGTCCTCATAATAGTTTTTGTGACAGAGACGATTCACGCTCAAGTGGGCATGCAGTTTCATACTTGTCAACTGCGTTCCAGGAATTGCTTGTCAAAGGTGTCGAGGAGAAAGCATCGCCTGAACCACACACATCAGCTATGCTACAGCTGTGTTCTTCCACTTCAGAGGAGAACCCAACTTCGTGTGTAGCCGATGACAAGGAACTCATAATTATCTCTGATGTGGAGACATGTCTTCTGCCACCCATCTGTAGTAATGTCCATGACAATGCAGCCATTGTGAACATTGATACAGCCAGTCCTAAATGGAACCTTCTTCTGCAGTTGTATGGGGTCGAGCATACAGGATCGTCCAAATTCCATATACCAGAGGAAAGTACTACACCCTCCAACTTAGAGGAGGTTTTAATGTGCCCACCTTCAGTTAATAGTATCGAACGTTGCTTGGGGACTCCAGAGTTCTCTTTTTGCAGCCGAGAGACTGAAAAGCTGGAAGTTGCTGGAAATGACAGCTTTACTGATGATAATCCAGAGTTCAGCTTCGTATCCTCTCCAGAGTTAGTTGTGGAGGGTGGTAAGGGTGCCACTGAGAAAGAATTATGTGAAGTGAAAACAAATGAGGAAAATGCTATCATCAATATGGAGGAGGAGGCTTTGCAAGACCCACTTATAGAAACCAGTAGTACTAGTGCACAATGCTTGGAAGCTTCAGATGTCTATTTATGCATTCAAGATGCCAAGATAAGGGAAGTTCCTGGAATTACAAACTTTGTTACAGCCAATTCTGAATTAATGTACCCGGCGTCCACAGAGTTACTTGCACAAGGTGATGAGGACATCAAGGAGGATAAAACATCCAACTTTCTCTTAATGGAGCAGAACGATGTACCTTCTAATTTTGAAAAGGAACCTATTCTGGATTCACTTGTAGCTGATACTGACCAACATTTTCTGGTTACACCATTATATAGTGAGGAGGTTGAGATAACAGAGGTTCATGATGTTGTCAAGGAAGGTATTTTTGAATCAGAAGGCGAGAAAGCATTTGACTATCGGAAGCTTGTTGTCACCCCTTCATATGATGATAGTAACACTCCAAGTTTGATAAGTGATTCAATGCCTGTGCAATTCATTCCAAATACCGACATAAATGAAGCTCTTGAAGGTAGCCAGGAAACATTTTCAGAGCCGCTACACCAAAGCACTCGCCAGTCTGAAGGAATGTTCTTATCTTCAGGGGAGAGCAATAATGACGAAGTCTATTCAAGCAACTCAAATTCATATGCCAATGTGGTTGAAGACGAAGCGCCCTTGGTTGGCCAGGAAGGACTCTCTACGTTTCAAGAGGAGATGCCGATTACTTTTTCAGACAGTCCCATCTTTCTGGATGAAGTTAAAAGTGCAGCTAGTGTTGACAGTGATGCATCCAGTCCTGAATTGAGCCTTCAAACAGACCTGCATGGTGTGGGAGTTGAGGAGAATGAATCATCCAAGTCCCATGTACCGGAGGAAATCAGAACACCCTTCAGTTTGGAGGAAGTTTTACTATCCCCACGTGCAGTCAATAATGGAAGTCTATTTAAGCAACTGAAATTTATTTGCCAATCTGCGGGGACCCCAGAATTCTCTTTATGCAATCAAGAGAGTGAGGAAGCGGAAGTTACTGGAAGTGTCAGCTTTATTAAGGCCAGTCCTGAGAGCTTCTTATCGTCTCCAGAGTTAGTCGCGGAGGGAGGTGAGGATGCCAGAGATAAAGAAACAGGCGGAATGAACTCAGAGGGGGAGAATGTGACACTAGTCAATTTGGAGGATGAAGCTTTGCAAGGTGAGCTTGTGGTCGGTACTACATATCAGTGCTTGGAAACTTCAGAGTTTTCTTTATGCAGTCAAGGTGCCAAGACAACAGAAGTTCCAGAAATTCTCAGCTCTTTTACAGCCAGTCCTGACTTGAACTACCCTGCATTTCCAGAGTTACTTGCAGAGGGTGGCAAGGACTTGAAGGAGCATGGAACATCTGACGTGCACTTACATGAGCAGAAGGGCCTGTATATTAATTTAGAGGAGCCTTTTCTGGATCCACTTGTAGTTGATACTGCTGAAGATGCATTAGTTACACCAGAACTTTTGATGTGCAGTGAAGAGGTCAAGATGACGGAAGTTCATAGAGTTGTCAAGGAAGTTTTCTCTGAAGTAGAAGATGAGGGAGCATTTGACCATCAAAAGCTTGTTCTCACCTCTCCAGATTATGATGGTACCACCCAAAATTTGATAAGGAATTCAATATCCGGCCAATTCATTCCTGATGCCAGTGTAAAGGGAGCTTCTAAAGCTGGTCAGGAACCATTGTCTGAGCCACCACATGAAAGCACTTGTCATTCTGAAGGAACATTTTTATCTTCAGGTGAGATCAATCATGATGAAGTAAAAGTCAAAGCACCATTTGCTGGCCAGGAAGGACCTTCTAAGTCTGAAGATGAAATGGCTTTGACTCCTCTAGATACTTCCATCTTACTAGATGAGGTTGCAAGCACAGAAAATTTGACAGACAACTCTGGATCTTCTCAATCCATCCCAAACAGCAATCAGACTCAGTCTCTCCACGGTCATGAACAAGCTCCATCTGAAACATCACAGGAAGAAGTTACTTCTCTTCTCGAGGGAAGTCACACATCTTCAGATGAAGGCATAAACTCTGAAATATTTTCGCTCTATTCCAGGTCATCTTCATGTGTTTCAGAGATCAACATGTTGGAAACTCTCAGAGGTGGCACATCTTCTGAATCCCCAAGTGGCCGTGATTCAAGCTTTGGTGAGAGGAACCCTGTGACATTTTCCAACATGGATAGTACAGAAAGTAATACAAATGACCCAGTGACTGCTGAATTTATTCTAGAGACCAACATGACTGAAACTCTTAATGCTGCTGAGGAATCAATTATTGGTTCACCACATGCAGATTCTTCAAACTTTCTGGGCACTTTTGTAGCTCCAGATGTAATCAATGACATGACAGAATCGGATAAACACTTGGACTTGTTGTCCTCTTCATTTGCTCCAGTGATTGATGCATTTGAATCATTGGAAACTGGCCAGGGTTTCTCTGAGCTGCAATCTGAAATTGGTTTTACTGTTCAGGAGACTTTGATGTTTCCTAAGGAGGTAAACAATGCCGAAAATTATTTTACTGATACAATTGGTGGTCCTCAAGATAGCGAGAGAACAGCAGTAGTAGCTTTGCTAGATGAAGATTTAACTCTTCACAGGGCTTACATGTCTCCTGAAGATGTAAGTGATGTTCAGAATTCTTTGGCTGATGATTATGCTTCAGATCTTCCTCACATGGTGGAGAGTCATTGCATCAGCGAAAAGTTGTCACCTGAATCTCAGGACCCTTTAATTTCAGAGGAGATTTTGCTTTATCCAGATGAGGTTTCCAATGCTGAACCTTTGGGTGATCCTGAAGATAGGGAAGATGAAGATTTAACTCTTCACAGGGCTTACGTGTCTCCTGAAGATACTAGCGACGTTGAAAAATCTTCAGCGGATGATTATGCTTCAGATCTTCCTCACATGGCGGAGAGTCATTGCGGAAGACAAAAATTATCACTTGTATCTCAGGACCCCTTAAGTTCTCAAGTGCTTTATCCAGACGAGGGTTCCACCGCTGAAAATGATTTAGGCACTGCATACCCACCTTTGCGTTCTACAGAGGTCAACTTGGCTGAACCTTGCGGTATCTATCAGGAAAGAACTCAGCAACATGATGGGACCATGTTGGCCTCTGAGGATATTTATATGGTTGACCAGGAAGCCGATCCTGAAAATCTTGATAACAATTCAGGGTCGCTAGATGTTCCAGATGCCACTATGACGGATAGTCTTCGAGGGGCAGAGATAGTAACATCTGAGATACTTTATGATGGCATGTTCAGTTTTGAGGGGACGTTAATATCTCTAGATGGTGACACCATTGCTGAGGAGGATTCTCCTAACAAGTCAGGTTCTGGTATGCACACTGCACAGGCCAACACAACAAGTCTCCTTGGTCTTCAAGAAGGATCTTTGAAGCTAGAACATGAAAAGGCAGTTAATTCTATTGTCACATATGAGGTTGATACCAAAGAAACAAGTAGCTCAAATCGTGGTAATTCCAGCTCCGCTTTAACTCGCCATGACATCAGCTTCATGGAGGCTCCCCAGGAATGCCATATTCATTCTGAAAGTGAAAAAGGTGAATGCTTGTTAAAAGAACTTTCTGACATCAGATTCCTATTATTGCTGTTATTTAAGTAGTTTTGCATAGAGCAATCCGCACTCACTCCATTGGTTGGTATTTAGTGCATTTATTGAATAAAAGTGGCATAATATAGCATCTTACATGTTTTTAACCATCTAAAATCAGAACCAAAAAGGAGAGCTTTGAAAATTATTACAGTGCTACTCAAAGTGGAAAAGAGAAAGAAATCAATTTAACAACTACTGTATAGAAAATTAGGCATAACAGCTATGCTCATTGAATCTGTATTGTCACTTCATTGGAGAAAATAAAGTTGGATCTCTATTAACTGATGCTTCTTATTCTTCAGTTTCCGCCAAGGATAAGGAACCAAAAGAAGACGGTGAATCTAATGACATGAAAGAGGATGTAGAAGACTTGGATGACGACCGTGAGGTGAGTCACACTCCCTCAGATGCTTTGAACGTCTATCTTCTTATTTAAGGTGAGTTGTATGATTTTTTGTGACCTGATTTAACAAGGCATACCGAACTCTACTTACTAGCTTGCTTCGATTGCTGCAGCATAAGCCTGTTGGCACTTTTTGGGTAGATGAAATTACATCTGCTCTGGTACCAAAGCCTTCTGTTGAACTTTCTGCAAATGATGTTTCTAGGAGAGATTCTGCCATAGGAACAAGCAATGATTTTGATATGGCGGTGAGGAAACCAGTAGTCACAATCAGTAATAGCAATGGGAGCAGTACTGTGTCCGAGCCAGCTGACGTGCAGTACACTGGATCGATTGATGAGACTGAAACACTTGGTGCCCCCCTACCTTCGGCCGTTGCTGCTGAATAACCTCAGAAGCGCATCTAAATGCTTCCAACTGGAGCTGGTTATGTTTTTTTTTCTCGGAAAGCTTCTAATACTGGAGATTGGAGAAATGCAATAATCAAAGTTTGAGTAAGCACTATTCTTATTAGTTTTGTGTGGTCAGGGAAAGAAGTTCAGTACATGGTGTTCTTGTACAAAGTGATACGAGAGAAGTACAAAATCTAGGGGTGAAAATGGAGTCGCCTCTGGATTGAGTTTGTTTGCGTTTGGAGTGAAATTGTCCTAGTTCTTGCTTTTTTCCATCAAGAATCTAGGATTTGTCAAAAGACAAGGCTATCTTTCAGAGTGTTTTTCTCTTTTTTTACAATTTGGCTGAAGTTGGTTATGCATACACATGTATAGTTCTGTATATCTAGGTAATATACTGCCATGAGTAGATCTTTTAGGCAGTAATACTTTACATGAGTGCCTCATTTTTGCCCCTTTTGTGTACGAGTTGAAGGGCATTGGATCTTTGTAATTTTTGTATGTAATATACACAAACAATAGAAGTTCCCATTTTGGTAATGAGTACAGAAGAGAGATAATCTGCTAGTGGACTTTAAGTTGGTACAGCATATATCTTGCCAATTTTTCCCTACTTGTCTTATACTCATATCAGTTGTAATTTTCTTTTTATATTTCTCAGCAATATTTGTACTGTATTTTTTATGGCTAAAGAATTACTGAGGTTCTCATCATTTAAAGTATTAATTATGTACTGATCTTTGTCCATACATAATTATTTTGGTACAGCTGTTCACTAGTCAAGACTAGGCATTCTCTGTGAAGACACTTCCATCCATGGCCCGAGACAATCCCATCGGAGAGAGAGATACATTTTGGTAACTGAAGATATGTGGTGCTATTTTGACTGATGCTAGTAGTACATAACTATAGCTCAGTTGAAATTAATTCTACCTCTCTCTTTCTTGCTGTTATATTTTATCCTCTAGTCTTGTATTTGGAATTTGAGTATATTTCGGTGATTTGTGTGATAGGATATCAGTCTGTCACTGCTCACTCTAGACAAACCATCTTTAATGAGGCTTATCTCATTAGTCAGTTCTTGTTTGTTATAGTGCACTTTAATCAACCTCTCGGTACGTTGTATTCATGCTGCCAGTTGTCAGTGAACTGTTAAAATGCCGTGATCATTGGTCGGCAGATCACCAGATCATGCCAGCTGCTTCAGATCACAGTGACATGGTTGACTTGCATTAAGTATTGATCCCATATATTAATCTCGTCAATCTCAAGTAGTGCTCTGGTTAAGCGTATGTCAACCTAGTAAATTTTGTAGATGGCATGCCAAAACTCTAATACTTGATGTGAATTCTTCTTGATCCTGAAACAATGGACCTTATGTGCTCCATAATGCCATCTGTCCGGTGAAAGATGTGTAATGCAGACTGTTTAGTCTGAATTCATATTTTCACATTTCCTAGTAACTTTGAATGGAAGCCCAAAGGAAACTACTAATATCACCTATTGACATTAGTAGCCTTTTCATTCCTGTGTTCCCCAAAAGCAACAGCCGGATCGTATTTTGCTCTTAGTTGACCTTACTACTTGTGACTTTTGATGTTTACTCAAGAGCAGCAGCTTATGCTTGCACCGCTAACACTTGGACACTTTGCAGCAAACTTTTCCATAAGTTAAAAACTTTCTGCAGCTCCCAAGATTGCTGAGCAGTGGTGATCCTCCTTCTGCGACCAGCCACGTTGCAGTACCACGAGCCATTCGCTGGAGCCTGGATGTGGGCTTTCTGAATGGAAGTCCAGATGCAGAGGAACTGACTCCAGGAACTTAAACAAAGTGCTTCCTCCATCCTCCCTCCAGCTTCAGGTCAGACATCATGTTTCAGAATCTCTGGGTTCTTATATTTTTTGTCTGTCTATATGCGAATTATTGCATGCTTCTGCCAATTCAATTCAGGAGCAGGGTGGGGAGTAGTAGTTGCCGCACGCAAAAATACAATATCCGAAAGATGCCCTCTTGGGTGTGTGTATGCTGAATGTGCGTAGTTCACGCATAATTAAAGATATGTATGTAGTGTTTCAGAGTTTGTTCACTCTTAGCGACGTGGATGGTTTAGGGCACCTACTGTTTGTTAGGCAACTATAGGTTTGCCCGTTAGAGTGGCCTTCCTTCCATTAAAATTAAATCTTGAACTTCTTTCCAGTTCGAGTGGCTTAAAATGGTGCATAAACTTTTCGGCGAAGACAAAACATGGCATGTCAAACCTTATTTGTTTGTTTGTTTGTTTGTTTGTTCTGGCTGCTGACTTGATATTTGGTGTTTGCAAAATAGTTTTCGTTTTGCAGAAAATGAGACGGTGGACCTAAGCTAAGTTACCTTGCTCAAGATATCCGAAATAGACATGTATGTAACTAATGTGAGGCAAAAATGATGAGAATGAAATAAGCATACCTATTATCTACCGAGCTTAGCCTGCCGAATCATTATATAGTAGTCAGGATCTGTCTCTTGTGTGCAGGCATAACAAAGGCATACGAATCCGCGAAAAGGATGAGATCAACCGTATTTAGCCCCCCTTATATAATAATGTCTCACACTTTGTGTTGACTTGCTAATGCTGCTGGCTTGTTTTTTAGACGAGGAGGGAACTCATCTATTGTGCCATGTGCAACATGTAGTATTATAACTATTTGGATAGTGTTTGGGTAGGCGCCTGCCTTGGCCAGCGCTGCGCCACCGGCTCTCCAGATTTGGTTAGATCTCGTTTCTTGCTTTGTTTGTAGTACTTGGTTATTTAAAAAAAAATTGTTGTGTTTGTTTCTATTATACTGTCCATGGACGGCCCCTCTGGAACTCTACCCATGTATAAAATGCTGCGCTTTGTTGCCACTCTGCCCAGCTAAGTTACTTTGTGAATCATCAACAACGCAGCTCCATTGTGTGCTGCCCCATTGTTTCTCTCCCACCGCTGCTGTGCAGATGTCGACGGCGATGGTGTCGGAGCCGCATGTCCTGGCCGTGGACGACAGCCTCGTCGACCGCGCCGTCATCTCCAGGCTCCTCCGCAGCTCCAAGTACAGAGGTACCGCCTCATCTCATTCTGTCAAGCAGCTTATATACCTGATAAGAAGTGAAAACTGATTGGAGCTTGTTGGGAATTGACAGTCACGACTGTGGACAGCGGCAAGCGTGCGCTTGAGGTGCTGAGCCTGGACCGGAGCGTGCACATGATCATCACGGACTACTGCATGCCGGAGATGAACGGGTACGAGCTGCTGAAGCGGGTGAAGGAGTCGGCGGAGCTACGGGGCATCCCGGTGGTGATCATGTCGTCGGAGAACTCGCCCGCCAGGATCCGCCGGTGCCTCGAGGAAGGCGCGGAGGAGTTCCTCATCAAGCCCGTCCGGTCGTCGGACCTGTCGCGCCTCTGCAGCCGGCTCTACTGATGCTAGATAGCTAGTGCTCTAATTCTAATTGATGGTCCTCTGCTCCTGCGCGCCTACTACTGACTGATGACGAGGTTGTCATCCATGTGTAACATGTAAACACGGTGAAATTAAGTGAAACCGAAGCTGAACTCTACTTGTCCACGGGTTGTGTACTCGTAGTTTTTTTTTTTACACTTACCAGCTGTGAGGCCCATGGTAGGAATTTCAAAGCCCACACAGAGCGATGGGCCCACGCCCCATCCTCTTCATCTTCCTCTTCCTCATGGCCATGCTCCCCATCCTGTCCTCCTCCTCTGTGTTCCGCCTCCTCGCCCCCGCGCTCGCTCGAAACCCTAGCCGAGCGGCCAACCGCCTCCTCCTCTCCGTCCTCCCATCCTCCTCCCCGCTCCGTGCCTTTTTCCCCCTCCCCCGCCACCTGCTTCGCCGCCATGGCGGAAGCCACCGTCGACATCAACAACCAGCTCGTCGTCGACTCCGACTTCCCGCCCTTCGACGCCGTCCAACCCGCACACGTCCACCCGGAATCCGCGCCCTCCTCGCCCGCCTCGTAACCCACCCCCAGAGCTTCTTCTGAGTTTAACATGGAGTTTGTAAGTCGACTTCACCGTAAATATACCACGACTATCCAAATGTCATGCCAGGAAATCTTCAACATCGTCAGCAAGGGGAATAGCCAGGATGACAGCAGCATCCTCATCGCAAAGGTCTGGAAGATTAGTTGGGCATCCCAAGTAGCAGTACTTGGATCGATGAGCTCAGAACCCGAGAAAGTAGAATGTTACCTTGGCGTGTCACGGGCTTCAAGTTTTCTTCTTTCGGAAACCATTGGTCCCTCCAAATATTGATCTTCGATCCATCACCAACACGCCAGATAAGACCCTATCTTAGGAGCTGCAAACCTTTTAACAAGATGCGTCACACATAGCTCATTCATGGACTTGCCTAAGCATGGAGAAGGTTGCCATCCGGGAAATATTTGGCCCTAAGAACCTTGGCACACAGTGATCCGGGGGCCTGGATTAGCCACCAACTCTGGCGCGCTAGCATCGCCATGTTGAAGGAGTGGAGGTCAAAACCCAGTCCTCCCTCAACTTTTGGAAGCTTCATCTTTTCCCGGTCCACCCAGTGCATTCTGCTTTCATTATCCTGCTGAGACCACCAATATCTGCATACCATACCATCTGGGTGATGCTATCACACAAGCTTTTAGTGAGATTGAAACATGCCATGGCATAGGTAGGAATGCTTGAGCCACAACCTTTATGAGAATCTCTTTCCCAGCTGCCGACAGGAACCTTTCCTTCCATCCTTGGATCCGCTTCCAGATTTTTTCCTTAAGATATTCGAAGCACCTAGCTTTGGATCTGCCAATGTAAAGTGGCAAACCTAGATACTCCCCCCATGGGCATCCAACCCCAGACCAAGCACCTCTAGGATCATGTCCTTCATTCTTCTTGAGGTGTTACATCTAAACATCACCGCCGATTTCTCTATTAATAGCTTGGCCCGAACATTCCTCATACTTTTGCATGATGGATCTAATGGAAGCAGCACCCTCTTCAGTAGCTTCCACAAACAGGAGGGAATCCAGTCTGCAAAGAGCAGATGATTGACGGTGGGCTCCGTTTGTGCAAGCTTAATCCCTTTGATACCATTCGTGGCTTCAACGTGGTGGAGAAGACCAGAGAATCCTTATGTGCGGAGAAGGAACAAGTACAGGGAAATGGAGTCCCCATGTCTCAAACCTCTGCCTGTGATCACTCTCACGGTGAGCTGGCCGTTAGAGCATCTCTAACCGAACCCGTAAATGCCGTTAGAACTGTATTTTACCCGCGGATTTACGGGTTCGGGCCGAAAGCGTCGCAGAACGGAGCCCGAATCGGTGGGCCAGCCCGTAAAAGTTTCTCGGGGCCCCAAGAAATGCGAGGCTCGCCCCGTATATATACAGGCCGAGGAGGGGAGTAGGTTCCAAAACCCTACTCTTGCCGCCGCGTCCGTTGCCTCCGCCGCGCGCGTGATTCGACTTCTGGCAAGCAATCACACCGTTGCCACCGCAGCGCGGCCACTTCCTCCACCACCACCGTGACCGCATGGCTGTCACGGGCAGCGGCGGTTGGGGAGGCGGGCGGATTGGTGGGAGCAACTCGCCGCTGCACCCCCTTTCTTCCACTTCGAGGCCGAGCGGTGGGAATGGAAGCGCTCGGACGGCGCGCGGAACCGCAGCGCGCGACACTGGGCCATGATGCAGCCGGGGAAACTCGCCCACTACGTGAATAGCGGCGAGGGGTCTTCCTCCAACGCGTCCGGCCGTGCGCTTGCGCCGCCAGTCGCGACAGCGGCAGCGAGGAGGAGGAGGCACCGGTGCGCACCGTCCTCCATTCGGGGGACTACGTCCTCAATGACAAGGAGGAGACGACGGTGATCCAGCAAGTTGCCGTCATGGAGAATCGGTGGGCCAGCCCGTAAAAGTTTCACGGTGGGCTCCGTTTGTGCAAGCTTAATCCCTTTGATACCATTCGTGGCTTCAACGTGGTGGAGAAGACCAGAGAATCCTTATGTGCGGATGCTGCGTGTAATTGACACGTCCGTTGGGAACCCCAAGAGGAAGGTGTGATGCGCACAGCGGCAAGTTTCCCTCAGTAAGAAACCAAGGTTTAATCGAACCAGTAGGAGTCAAGAAGCACGTTGAAGGTTGATGGCGGCGGGATGTAGTGCGGCGCAACACCGGAGATTCCGGCGCCAACGTGGAACCTGCACAACACAACCAAAGTACTTTGCCCCAACGAAACGAGTGAGGTTGTCAATCTCACCGGCTTGCTTGTAACAAAGGGTTAACCGTATTGTGTGGAAGATGATTGTTTGCAAGAAAACGAGTAAAGAACAAGTATTGCGGCAGATTTGTATTTCGGTATAAAAGAATGGACCGGGGTCCACGAGTTCACTAGAGGTGTCTCTCCCATAAGATAAAAGCATGTTGGGTGAACAAATTACGGTCGGGCAATTGACAAATAGAGAGGGCATAACAATGCACATACATGTCATGATAAGTACGGTGAAATTTAATTGGGCATTACGACAAAGTACATAGACCACCATCCAAGCTGCATCTATGCCTAAAAAGTCCATCTTCGGGTTATCATCCGAACCCCCTCCGGTATTAAGTTGCTAACAACGAGACAATTGCATTAAGTATTGCGCGTAATGTAATCAATAACTACATCCTCGGACATAGCATCAATGTTTTATCCCTAGTGGCAACGAGCACATCCATAACCTTAGGGGTTTACGTCACTCCCCGGATTCACGGAGACATGAACCCACTATCGAGCATAAATACTCCCTCTTGGAGTTACTAGCATCAACTTGGCCGAGCCTCTACTAATAACGGAGAGCATGCAAGATCATAAACAACACATAGGTAATAACTTGATAATTAACATAACATGGTATTCTCTATCCATCGGATCCCGACAAACACAACATATAGCATTACGGATAGATGATCTTGATCATGTTAGGCAGCTCACAAGATCCAACAATGAAGCACAATGAGGAGAAGACAACCATCTAGCTACTTGCTATGGACCCATAGTCCAGGGGTGAACTACTCACTCATCACTCCGGAGGCGACCATGGCGGTGAAGAGTCCTCCGGGAGATGAATCCCCTCTCCGGCGGGGTGCCGGAGGAGATCTCGAAATCCCCGAGATGGGATTGGCGGCGGCGGCGTCTGCGGAAGGTTTTCGTATCGTGGCTCTCGGTACTGGGGTTTTCGCGACGGAGGCTTTAAGTAGGCGGAAGGGCAACGTGGGGGGCCACACGAGGGCCCCACACCATAGGTCGGCGCGGCCAGGGCCTGGGCCGCGCCGCCCTTGAAGGAGATATGCCCTAGAGGCAATAATAAAAGTGGTTATTATTTATATCTCTATGTTTATGATAAATGTTTATATGTCATGCTATAATTGTATTAACAGAAACATTAGTACATGTGTGATATGTAGACAAACAAGAAGTCCCTAGTATGCCTCTTAAACTAGCTTGTTGATTAATGGATGATTAGTTTCATAATCATGAACATTGGATGTTATTAATAACAAGGTTATATCATTATATGAATGATGTAATGGACACACCCATTTAAGCGTAGCATAAGATCTCGTCATTAAGTTATTTGCTATAAGCTTTCAATACATAGTTACCTAGTCCTTACGACCATGAGATCATGTAAATCACTTATACCGGAAAGGTACTTTGATTACACCAAACACCACTTGCGTAAATGGGTGGCTATAAAGGTGGGATTAAGTATCCGGAAAGTATGAGTTGAGGCATATGGATCAACGGTGGGATTTGTCCATCCCGATGACGGATAGATATACTCTGGGCCCTCTCGGTGGAATGTCGTCTAATGTCTTGCAAGCATATGAATGAGTTCATAAGAGACCACATACCACGGTACGAGTAAAGAGTACTTGTCGGGAAACGAGGTTGAACAAGGTATGGAGTGATACCGAAGATCAAACCTCGGACAAGTAAAATATCGCGTGACAAAAGGAATTGGTATCGTATGTGAATGGTTCATTCGATCACTAAAGTCATCGTTGAATATGTGGGAGCCATTATGGATCTCCGGATCCCGCTATTGGTTATTGGTCGGAGTGAGTACTCAACCATGTCCGCATAGTTCACGAACCGTAGGGTGACACACTTAAAGTTGGATGTTGAAATGGTAGTTCTTGAATATGGAATGGAGTTGGAATATTTGTTCGAAGTCCCGGATGTGATCCCGGACATCACGAGGAGTTCGGAATGGTCGGAGAATAAGATTCATATATAGGATGTCATTTTATGTGAATAAAATGTCGCGGAAGGTTCTATGGAAGGTTCTAGAAGGTTCTAGAAAAGTCCGGAAGAAACCACCAAGGAAGGTGGAGTCCACAAGGGACTCCACCTCCATGGCCGGCCAGCCCTAGTGGGGGTGGAGTCCCAAGTGGACTCCACCATAGGAGGCCGGCCACCCCACATGGGAGGTGGGAATCCCACCTTTGGGTGGGAGTCCTAGTTGGGCTAGGTTTGCCCCCTCCTATGGAAGGTTTTGGTTTCGGGTCTTATTCGAAGACTTGGACACCAACACTTGGGATCCACCTATATAATGAGGGGCCAAGGGAGGGGGCCGGCCACCCCTAAGACCATAGCTTGGCCGCCCCCTTGAGTGGCCGGCCACCCCCTCCCAAACCCTAGCTTTGCTCCTCCACTTCATATTGCCCGGTTTGCTTAGCGAAGCTCCGCCGAACTTCTACACCGCCACCGACACCACGCCGTCGTGCTTGTCGGATTCAAGAGGAGCTACTACTTCCGCTGCCCGCTGGAGACGGGGAGGTGGACGTCGTCTTCATCAACAACCGAACGTGTGACCGAGTACGGAGGTGCTGCCCGTTCGTGGCGCCGGAACCGATCGTGATCAAGATCTTCTACGCGCTTTTGCAAGCGGCAAGTGAACGTCTACCGCAGCAACAAGAGCCTCATCTTGTAGGCTTTGGAATCTCTTCAAGGGTGAGACTCGATACCCCCTCGTTGCTACCGTCTTCTAGATTGCATCTTGGCTTGGATTGCGTGTTCGCGGTAGGAAAATTTTTGTTTTCTATGCAACGTTATCCTACGGTGGTATCAGAGCCGTGTCTATGCATAGATGGTTGCACGAGTAGAACACAATGGTTTGTGGGCGTTGATGCTCTTGTTATCTTTAGTTGAGTACTTTGCATCTTTATGGCATAGTGGGATGAAGCGGCTCGGACTAACTTTACATGACCGCGTTCATGAGACTTGTTCCTCGTTCGACATGCAACTTGTATTGCATAAGAGGCTTTGCGGGTGTCTGTCTCTCCTACTATAGTAAAGATTCAATTTACTCTTCTATTGACAACATTAGTATCAACGTTGTGGTTCATGTTCGTAGGTAGATTAGATCTATATCGAAAACCCTAAACCACGTAAAATATGCAAACCAAATTAGAGAGCGTCTAACTTGTTTTTGCGGGGTTTGGTGATGTGATATGGCCATAATGTGATGATGAATATGTATGAGATGATCATTATTGTATTGTGGCAACCGGCGAGAGCCTTATGGTTGTCTTTAAATTTCATGTTGAGTAGTATTTCAAAGTAGTTGTAATAGTTGCTACATGGAGGACAATCATGAAGACGGCGCCATTGACCTTGGTGCTTCGCCGACGATGATGGAGATCATGCCCGAAGATGATGGAGATCATGTCCGTGCTTTGGAGATGAAGATCAAAGGCGCAAAGACAAAAGGGCCATATCATATCACATATGAACTGCATGTGATGTTAATCCTTTTATGCATCTTATTTTGCTTAGATCGCGACGGTAGCATTATAAGATGATCCCTCACTAAAATCTCAAGATAATAAAGTGTTCATCCTTAGTAGCACCGTTGCCAAGACTTGTCGTTTCGAAGCATCTCGTGATGATCGGGTGTGATAGAATCAACAAGTGCATACAACGGGTGCAAGCCGATTTGCACATGCGGATACTAAGGTGGCCTTGACGAGCCTAGCATGTACGGACATGGTCTCGGAACACGTGATACCGAAAGGTAGAGCATGAATCATATGATTGATATGATGAACACTTTGAGTGTTCGCCATTGAAATTACACCTTGTCTCGTGATGATCGGACTATGGTGTGGTGGATTTGGTTCGTGTGATCACTAAGACAATGCGAGGGATATTGTTTTGAGTGGGAGTTCACCTAGATTTTTAATTATATTGAATTAAAATTTGAACTCAATTTGTCATAAACTTAGTCTAAACTATTGCAAATATATGTTGTAGAGATGGCGTCCCCAATCAATTTTAACCGAGTTCCTAGAGAAAGAAAAGCTTAAGAGCAACGGTAGCAACTTCACCGGCGGTTCCGTCATGTGAGGATCTTCCTCTGCGGCGGAAATCCGCAATATGTGCTTGATGCACCGCTAGGTGACCCTCCTGCGAAGCCGAAACCGATGAAGTAAAGGCTGTTTACGAGACTCGGAAAACTCGGTACTCTCAAGTTCGGTGTGCCATCCTGTGCGATGCAGAATCCGATCTTCAAAAACGTTTTGAGCACCACGATCCTCATGAGTTGATGAAAGAGTTAAAGACTATTTTCGAGACTCATGCGGCCGTGGAATGCTATGAAGCATCGAAACATTTCTTCGGCTGTATGATGGAAGAAGGCAGCTCCATTAGTGAGCACATGCTCGCCATGACCGGGCATGCGAAGAAACTCGGTGACTTGGGAATAGTGATTCCTAACAGGTCGGGGATTAATCGTGTCCTTCAATCACTGCCACCAAGTTACAAGAACTTTGTGATGAACTACAATATGCGAGAACATGAACAAGGAGTTACCTGAACTCTTTGGCATGCTAAAAGCTGCTGAGATTGAGATCAAGAAAGAGCACCAAGTGTTGATGGTCAACAAGACCACTAGTTTCAAGAAACGAGGGCAAGTCTAAGGGAAAATTCAAGAAGGGTGGCAAGAAAGCTGCCACGCCTCCTATGAAACCTAAGAACGGCCCTAAGCACGATCTTGAGTGCTATTACTGCAAGGAGAAGGGACAACTGGAAGCGTAATTGCTCCAAGTATCGGCTGATCTGAAGAGCGGCCTTGTCAAGAAGAAGAAAGAAGGTATATCAGATATACATGTTATAGATGTTTATCTCACTGGTTCTCGTTCTAGTACCTGGGTATTTGATACTGGTTCGGTTGCTCATATTTGTAACTCGAAACAGGAACTAAAGAATAAACGAAGACTACTGAAAGATGAAGTGACAATGCGCGTTGGAAATGGATCCAAAGTCGATGTGATCGCTGTCGGCACACTTCCTCTACATCTACCTTCGGGATTAGTTTTAAGCCTAAATAATTGTTATTTTGTACCCGCGTTGAGCATGAACATTATATCTGGATCTTGTTTAATGCAAGACGGTTATTCATTCAAGTCCGAGAATAATGGTTGTTCTATTTTTATGAATAATATCTTTTATGGTCAAGCACCACAAAAGAATGGCTTATTTCTGTTAGATCTCGATAGTAGTGATACGCATATACATAACATTGATGCTAAGCGAATTAAATTGAATGATAATTCTACTTATATGTGGCATTGTCGTCTTGGTCATATTGGAGTGAAGCGCATGAAGAAACTCCATACTGATGGATTACTTGAATCACTTGACTTTGAGTCACTTGATAGATGCGAAGCATGTCTAATGGGAAAAATGACTAAGACTCCATTTTACGGTATGATGGAGCGAGCTACTGACTTATTGGAAATCATACATACCGATGTGTGCGGACCAATGAGTGTAGCATCGCGCGGTGGTTATCGTTATGTTCTAACCTTCACGAGATGATCCGAGTAGATATGGGTATATCTATTTCATGAAACATAAATCCGAAACTTTCGAGAAGTTTAAGGAATTTCAAAGTGAAGTAGAAAATCAACGTAACAAGAAGATAAAATTTCTACGATCTGATCGTGGAGGTGAATATCTGAGTTATGAGTTTGGCATGCATTTAAAGAAATGCGGAATACTTTCACAATTGACACCGCCGGGAACACCACAACGAAACGGTGTATCCGAACGTCGTAATCGAACTCTCTTAGATATGGTTCGTTCTATGATGTCTCTTGCGATTTGCCATTATCATTTTGGAGTTATGCATTAGAGACAGCCGCATTCACTTTAAATAGAGCACCATCAAAATCCGTAGAAACGACACCGTATGAATTATGGTTTAATAAGAAACCTAAGTCGTCGTTCTCGAAAGTTTGGGGTTGCGAAGCCTATGTAAAGAAGTTACAACCGGACAAGCTAGAACCCAAAGCGGAGAAATGCGTCTTCATAGGATACCCTAAGGAAACTATAGGGTATACTTTCTATCACAAATCCGAAGGCAAAATATTTGTTGCAAAGAACGGAACCTTTCTTGAGAAAGAATTTCTCACTAAAGAAGTGACTTGGAAGAAAAGTAGAACTCGATGAGATTGATGAATCTATACTCGTTGATCGGAGTAGCGCGATGCCGGAAGTTGTACATGTACCGCCTACACCGGCAACGAGAGGAAGCTAATGATAATGATCATGAAACTTCGAACGAGGAAACTACGAACCTCGCGGATCGACAAGGGAACGTGCCACTCTGATTGGTATGATCCTTGTCTAAATGTCATGATTGTGGATAACAATAATGAGGACCCTGCGACGTATGAAGAAGCGATGATGAGCTCGAGATTCCAACAAATGGCAAGAAGCCATGAAATCCGAAATGGGATCCATGTATGATAACAAAGTATGGACTTTGGTAGACTTACCGATAGCCGAAAGGCTGTCGAGAATAAATGGATCTTCAAGAGAAAAACAGATGCTGATGGTAATATTACTTGTCTATAAAGCTCGACTTGTCGCAAAGGGTTTCCGACAAATTCAAGGAGTTGACTACGATGAGACTTTCTCACACTGTAGCGAAGCTAAAATCTGTGAGGATTTTGTTAGCAATAGCTGCATTTTTCGATTATGAGATTTGGCGAGATGGATGTCAAAACGGCGTTCCTTAATGGAGACATTGAGGAAGAGTTGTATATGGTACAACCCAAAGGTTTTGTCGATCCTAAAAATGCTGACAAAGTATGCAAACTTCAGCGTTCAATCTATGGACTGAAGCAAGCATCAAGAAGTTGGAACCGACGCTTTGATAAGGTGATCAAAGACTTTGGGTTTATACGGTGTCATGGAGAGGCTCGTATTTACAAGAAAGTGAGTGGGAGCTACGTAGCATTCACGATATTATATGTAGATGACATATTATTAATTGGGAATGATATAGAACTATTAAGCGAGTGTAAAAGGTTATTTGAATAATAGTTTTTCAATGAAAGACCTTGGTGAAGCATCGTATATATTAGGCATCAAGATTTATAGAGATAGATCAAGACGCCTAATAGGGCTATCGTGAGTACATATCTGGACAAGATTCTAAAGAAATTTAGAATGGACGAAAGTAAGAAAGGGTTCTTACCTATGTTACCGGGCAAGGTCTTGAGTAAGACTCAAGGACCGGCTACGACGAAAGAAAGAGAAAGGATGAGTAATATCCCCTATGCCTCGGCGATAGGATCTATCATGTATGCCATGCTATGTACTAGACCGGATATAGCACATGCTTGTTAGTTTGACTAGCGGATATCAAAGTGATCCGGGAATGGAACAACTGGACAGCGGTCAAGAATATCCTAAAGTACTTGAAAAGAACTAAGGATATGTTTCTTTGTTATGGAGGTGACCAAGAGCTCGTTGTAAATGGTTACACCGATGCAAGTTGGAACAACGATCCACGATGACTCTAAGTCACGATCCGGGTACGTGTTTATATTGAATGGTGCTTTGCGATAGGCTGGGCAAGCTCGAAGCGATGCACGGTGGCGAAGTCTTCAACGGAATCGAAGTACATAGCGGCTTCGGAGGCTTCATCGGAAGCGGTATGGATGAAGAGGTTCATTGTAGAGCTCGGTGTGGTTCCTAGTGCATTGGACCCATTAATCATTTACTTGTGATAACATGGGTGCCATCGCCAATGCACAAGAGCCAAGGTCACACAAGAGGCTGAAGCATATCAAGCTGCGTTACCACTCGATTCGCGAGTACATCGAAGATGGAGAAGTAAAGATTTGCAAAGTACACACCGATCCGAATGTAGCAGATCCGTTGACTAAAGCTCTCCCTAGGGCAAAGCATGACCAACACCAGAATGCCATGGGTGTTAGGTATATTACAATGTAATCTAGATTATTGACTCTAGTGCAAGTGGGAGAGCTGAAGGAGATATGCCCTAGAGGCAATAATAAAAGTGGTTATTATTTATATCTCTATGTTTATGATAAATGTTTATATGTCATGCTATAATTGTATTAGCCGAAACATTAGTACATGTGTGATATGTAGACAAACAAGAAGTCCCTAGTATGCCTCTTAAACTAGCTTGTTGATTAATGGATGATTAGTTTCATAATCATGAACATTGGATGTTATTAATAACAAGGTTATATCATTATATGAATGATGTAATGGACACACCCATTTAAGCGTAGCATAAGATCTCGTCATTAAGTTATTTGCTATAAGCTTTCAATACATAGTTACCTAGTCCTTACGACCATGAGATCATGTAAATCACTTATACTCGGAAAGGTACTTTGATTACACCAAACACCACTTGCGTAAATGGGTGGCTATAAAGGTGGGATTAAGTATCCGGAAAGTATGAGTTGAGGCATATGGATCAACGGTGGGATTTGTCCATCCCGATGACGGATAGATATACTCTCGGGCCCTCTCGGTGGAATGTCGTCTAATGTCTTGCAAGCATATGAATGAGTTCATAAGAGACCACATACCACGGTACGAGTAAAGAGTACTTGTCGAGGAAACGAGGTTGAACAAGGTATGGAGTGATACCGAAGATCAAACCTCGGACAAGTAAAATATCGCGTGACAAAAGGAATTGGTATCGTATGTGAATGGTTCATTCGATCACTAAAGTCATCGTTGAATATGTGGGAGCCATTATGGATCTCCGGATCCCGCTATTGGTTATTGGTCGGAGTGAGTACTCAACCATGTCCGCATAGTTCACGAACCGTAGGGTGACACACTTAAAGTTGGATGTTGAAATGGTAGTTCTTGAATATGGAATGGAGTTGGAATATTTGTTCGAAGTCCCGGATGTGATCCGGACATCACGAGGAGTTCGGAATGGTCGGAGAATAAGATTCATATATAGGATGTCATTTTATGTGAATAAAATGTCGCGGAAGGTTCTATGGAAGGTTCTAGAAGGTTCTAGAAAAGTCCGGAAGAAACCACCAAGGAAGGTGGAGTCCAACACTTGGGATCCACCTATATAATGAGGGGCCAAGGGAGGGGGCCGGCCACCCCTAAGACCATAGCTTGGCCGCCCCCCTTGAGTGGCCGGCCACCCCCTCCCAAACCCTAGCTTTGCTCCTCCACTTCATATTGCCCGGTTTGCTTAGCGAAGCTCCGCCGAACTTCTACACCGCCACCGACACCACGCCGTCGTGCTTGTCGGATTCAAGAGGAGCTACTACTTCCGCTGCCCGCCTGGAACGGGGAGGTGGACGTCGTCTTCATCAACAACCGAACGTGTGACCGAGTACGGAGGTGCTGCCCGTTCGTGGCGCCGGAACCGATCGTGATCAAGATCTTCTACGCGCTTTTGCAAGCGGCAAGTGAACGTCTACCGCAGCAACAAGAGCCTCATCTTGTAGGCTTTGGAATCTCTTCAAGGGTGAGACTCGATACCCCTCGTTGCTACCGTCTTCTAGATTGCATCTTGGCTTGGATTGCGTGTTCGCGGTAGGAAAATTTTTGTTTTCTATGCAACGTTATCCTACAGCCCTATGGTGGCGGCGCCTCGTGGCCCCACTTAGACTCCTCTTCGGTCTTCCGGAAGCTTCGTGGCAAAATAGGACCCTGGGCGTTGATTTCGTCCAATTCCGAGAATATTTCGTTACTAGGATTTCTGAAACCAAAAACAGCAGAAAACAGACAAGCGGCTCTTCGGCATCTTGTTAATAGGTTAGTTCCGGAAAATGCACGAATATGACATAAAGTGTGCATAAAACATGTAGATATCATCAATAATGTGGCATGGAACATAAGAAATTATCGATACGTCGGAGACGTATCAGCATCCCCAAGCTTAGTTACGCTCGTCCCGAGCGGGTAAAACGATAACAAAGATAATTTCTGAAGTGACATGCCATCATAACCTTGATCATACTATTTGTAAACATATGTAATGAATGCAGCGATCAAAACAATGGTAATGACATGAGTAAACAAGTGAATCATAAAGCAAAGACTTTTCATGAATAGTACTTCAAGACAAGCATCAATAAGTCTTGCATAAGAGTTAACTCATAAAGCAATAAATCAAAGTAAAGGTATTGTAGCAACACAAAGGAAGACTAAGTTTCAGCGGTTGCTTTCAACTTGTAACATGTATATCTCATGGATAATTGTCAACATAGAGTAATATAACAAGTGCAATATGCAAGTATGTAGGAATCAATGCACAGTTCACACAAGTGTTTGCTTCTTGAGATGGAGAGAGATAGGTGAACTGACTCAACATAAAGGTAAAAAGAATGGTCCTTCAAAGAGGAAAGCATCGATTGCTATATTTGTGCTAGAGCTTTTATTTTGAAAACATGAAACAATTTTATCAACGGTAGTAATAAAGCATATGAGTTATGTAAATTATATCTTACAAGTTGCAAGCCTCATGCATAGTATACTAATAGTGCCCGCACCTTGTCCTAATTAGCTTGGACTACCGGATCATTGCAATACACATGTTTTAACCAAGTGTCACAATGGGGTACCTCCATGCCGCTCGTACAAAGGTCTAAGGAGAAAGCTCGCATTTTGGATTTCTCGCTTTTGATTATTCTCAACTTAGACATCCATACCGGGACAACATGGACAACGAGATAATGGACTCCTCTTTAATGCATAAGCATGTGGCAACAATTATTATTATCATATGAGATTGAGGATATATGTCCAAAACTGAAACTTCCACCATGAATCATGGCTTTAGTTAGCGGCCCAATGCTCTTCTCCAACAATATGTATGCTCCAACCATTAAGGTGGTAGATCTCTCTTACTTCAGACAAGACGGACATGCATAGCAACTCACATGATATTCAACAAAGAATAGTTGATGGCGTCCCCGAAGCATGGTTATCGCACAACAAGCAACTTAATAAGAGATAAAGTGCATAAGTACATATTCAATACCACAATAGTTTTTAAGCTATTTGTCCCATGAGCTATATATTGCAAAGGTGAATGATGGAATTTTAAAGGTAGCACTCAAGCAATTTACTTTGGAATGGCGGATAAATACCATGTAGTAGGTAGGTATGGTGGACACAAATGGCATAGTGGTTGGCTCAAGGATTTTGGATGCATGAGAAGTATTCCCTCTCGATACAAGGTTTAGGCTAGCAAGGTTATTTGAAACAAACACAAGGATGAACGGTGCAGCAAAACTCACATAAAAGACATATTGTAAACATTATAAGACTCTACACCGTCTTCCTTGTTGTTCAAAACTCAATACTAGATATTATCTAGACTCTAGAGAAACCAAATATGCAAACCAAATTAGCAAGCTCTAAGTGTTTCTTCATTAATGGGTGCAAAGTATATGATGCAAGAGCTTAAACATGAGCACAACAATTGCCAAGTATCAAATTATCCAAGACATTTTTGAGTTACTACATGTAGCATTTTCCAATTCCAACCATATAACAATTTAACGAAGAAGAAACTTCGCCATGAATACTATGAGTAGAGCCTAAGGACATACTTGTCCATATGCTACAGCGGAGCGTGTCTCTCTCCCACAAAGTGAATGCTAGGATCCATTTTATTCAAACAAAACAAAAACAAAAACAAACCGGCGCTCCAAGCAAAGTGCATAAGATGTGACGGAATAAAAATATAATTTCGGGGGAGGAACTCGATAATGTTGTCGATGAAGAAGGGGATGCCTTGGGCATCCCCAAGCTTAGACAGCTTGAGTCTTCTTAGAATATGCGAGGGTGAACCACCGGGGCATCCCCAAGCTTAGAGCTTTCACTCTCCTTGATCATATTGTATCATACTCCTCTCTTGATCCTTGAAAACTTCCTCCACACCAAACTCGAAACAACTCATTAGAGGGTTAGTGCACAATAAAAATTAACATGTTCATAGGTGACACAATCATTCTTAACACTTCTGGACATTGCATAAAGCTACTGGACATTAATGGATCAAAGAAATTCATCCAACATAGCAAAAGAGGCAATGCGAAATAAAAGGCAGAATCTGTCGAAACAGAACAGTCCGTAAAGATGGATTTTATTAGGGCACCAGACTTGCTCAAATGAAAATGCCCAAATTGAATGAAAGTTGCGTACATATCTGAGGATCACTCACGTAAATTGGCTTAATTTTCTGAGTTACCTACGAGAGAATTAGACCCAGATTCGTGACAGACAAAGAAATGCTGTTTCTGCGCGATAATCCAAATCTAGTATTTACTTTACTATCAAAGACTTTACTTGGCACAACAAAACATAAAACTAAGATAAGGAGAGGTTGCTACAGTAGTAAACAACTTCCAAGATTCAAATATAAAACAAAAATACTGTAGTAAAAACATGGGTTGTCTCCCATAAGCGCTTTTCTTTAACGCCTTTCAGCTAGGCGCAGAAAGTGTAACCCAAGTAACATCAAGAGATGAAGCATCAACATCATAATTTGTTCTAATAATAGAATCATAAGGTAACTTCATTCTCTTTCTAGGGAAGTGTTCCATACCTTTCTTGAGAGGAAATTGATATTTAATATTACCTTCCTTCATATCAATAGTAGCACTAACGGTTCGAAGAAAAGGTCTTCCCAATATAATGGGGCAAGATGCATTGCATTCAATATCCAAGACAACAAAATCAACGGGGACAAGGTTATTGTTAACCACAATATGAACATTATCAACTCTCCCCAAAGGTTTCTTTTTAGCATTATCGAGCAAGATTAACATCCAGATAACGAGTTTTTCATTGGTGGCAAGTCAAGCATATCATAGACTTTCTTAGGCATAACAGAAATACTTGCACCAAGATCACATAAAGCATTACAATCAAAATCTTTGACCCTCATTTTAATGATGGGCTCCCAACCATCCTCTAGCTTTCTAGGAATAGAAGTTTCAAGTTTTAGTTTTTCTTCTCTAGCTTTTATGAGAGCATTTGTAATATGTTTTGTGAAAGCCAAGTTTACAGACGCTAGCATTGGGACTTTTAGCAAGTTTTTGTAAGAACTTTATAACTTCAGAGATGTGGCAATCATCAAAATATAAATCATTACAATCTAAAGCAATGTGATTATCATCCCCAAGGTTGGAAAAAATTTCAGCGGTTTTATCACGAGCGGTTTCGACGGTTTTAGCGGTTTCGAGGTAATTTTGCGCGCTTTGCACTAGGAGTAGAAACATTGCCAACACCAATTATTTTATCATTGATAGTAGGAGGTGCAGCAACATGTGAATCATTAGCATTGCTAGTGGTGGTAATAGTCCAAACTTTAGCTACATTTTCTCTTTAGCTAGTTTTTCATTTTCTTTTCTATCCCACCTAGCACGCAGTTCAGCCATTAATCTTATATTCTCATTAATTCTAACTTGGATGGCATTTGCTGTAGTAACAATTTTATTTTCAATATCCCTATTAGGCATAACTTTCGATTTCAAAAGATCAACATCAGAGGCAGGACTATCAACCTTAGAAGCAAGAATACCAATTTTATTGAGCTTTTCCTCAACAGATTTGTTAAAGGCAGTTTGTGTACTAATAAATTCTTTAAGCATACCTTCAAGTCCAGGGGGTGTATTCCTATTATTGTTGTAAGAATTCCCATAAGAATTAGCATAACCGTTACCATTATTATAAGGATATGGCCTATAGTTATTACTAGAATTGTTCCGATAAGCATTGTTGTTGAAATTATTATTTTTAATGAAGTTTACATCAACATGTTCTTCTTGGGCAACCAATGAAGCTAACGGAACATTATTAGGATCAACGTTAGTCCTATCATTCACAAGCATAGACATAATAGCATCAACCTTATCATTCAAGGAAGAGGATTCTTCAACAGAATTTACCTTCTTACCTTGTGGAGCTCTTTCCGTGTGCCATTCAGAGTAATTAACCATCATATTATCAAGAAGCTTTGTTGCTTCACCAAGAGTGATGGACATAAAGGTACCTCCAGCAGCTGAATCCAATAAATTCCACGAAGAAAAATTTAGTCCTGCATAGAAGGTTTGGATGATCATCCAAGTAGTCAGTCCATGGGTTGGGCAATTTTTAACCAAAGATTTCATTCTTTCCCAAGCTTGAGCAACATGTTCATTATCCAATTGTTTAAAATTCATTATGCTACTCCTCAAAGATATAATTTTAGCAGGGGGATAATATCTACCAATAAAAGCATCCTTGCATTTAGTCCAGGAATCAATACTATTCTTAGGCGAGAGATAGCAACCAATCTTTAGCTCTTCCTCTTAATGAGAAAGGAAACAATTTTAATTTTATAATGTCACCATCTACATCTTTATACTTTTGCATTTCACATAATTCAACAAAATTATTGAGATGGGCAGCAGCATCATCAGAACTAACACCGGAAAATTGCTCTCGCATAACAAGATTCGGTAAAGCGAGGTTTAATTTCAAAGAATTCCACTTGTAGTAGCAGGTGGAGCAGTAGGTGTGCATAGGAAATCATTATTATTTGTGCTAGTGAAGTCACACAACTTAGTATTTTCAGGGGTGGCCATTTTAGCGGTAGTAAATAAAACAAACTAGATAAAGTAAATGCAAGTAACTAATTTTTTTGTGTTTTTGATATAGCAAACAAGACAGTAAATAAAGTAAAACTAGCAACTAATTTTTTTTGTGTTTTGATATAATGCAGCAAACAAAGTAGTAAATAAAATAAAGCAAGACAAAAACAAAGTAAAGAGGTTGGGAAGTGGAGACTCCCCTTGCGGCGTGTCTTGATCTCCCGACAACGGCGCCGGAAATTTGCTTGATGCGTGTAATTGACACGTCCGTTGGGAACCCCAAGAGGAAGGTGTGATGCGCACAGCGGCAAGTTTCCCTCGATAAGAAACCAAGGTTTAATCGAACCAGTAGGAGTCAAGAAGCACGTTGAAGGTTGATGGCGGCGGGATGTAGTGCGGCGCAACACCGGAGATTCCGGCGCCAACGTGGAACCCGCACAACACAACCAAAGTATTTTGCCCCAACGAAACAGTGAGGTTGTCAATCTCACCGGCTTGCTGTAACAAAGGGTTAACCGTATTGTGTGGAAGATGATTGTTTGCAAGAAAACAGTAAAGAACAAGTATTGCAGCAGATTTGCATTTCAGTATAAAAGAATGGACCGGGGTCCACAGTTCACTAGAGGTGTCTCTCCCATAAGATAAAAGCATGTTGGGTGAACAAATTACAGTCGGGCAATTGACAAATAGAGAGGGCATAACAATGCACATACATGTCATGATAAGTACAGTGAAATTTAATTGGGCATTACGACAAAGTACATAGACCGCCATCCAACTGCATCTATGCCTAAAAAGTCCACCTTCAGGTTATCATCCGAACCCCCTCTAGTATTAAGTTGCTAACAACAGACAATTGCATTAAGTATTGCGCGTAATGTAATCAATAACTACATCCTCGGACATAGCATCAATGTTTTATCCCTAGTGGCAACAGCACATCCATAACCTTAGGGGTTTCTGTCACTCCCCGCATTCACGGAGACATGAACCCACTATCGAGCATAAATACTCCCTCTTGGAGTTACTAGCATCAACTTGGCCGAGCCTCTACTAATAACGGAGAGCATGCAAGATCATAAACAACACATAGGTAATAACTTGATAATTAACATAACATGGTATTCTCTATCCATCGGATCCCGACAAACACAACATATAGCATTACGGATAGATGATCTTGATCATGTTAGGCAGCTCACAAGATCCAACAATGAAGCACAATGAGGAGAAGACAACCATCTAACTACTGCTATGGACCCATAGTCCGGGGGTGAACTACTCACTCATCACTCCGGAGGCGACCATGGCGGTGAAGAGTCCTCCGGGAGATGAATCCCCTCTCCGGCGAGGTGCCGGAGGAGATCTCCGAATCCCCGAGATGGGATTGGCGGCGGCGGCGTCTCCGGAAGGTTTTCCGTATCGTGGCTCTCGGTACCGGGGTTTTCGCGACGGAGGCTTTAAGTAGGCGGAAGGGCAACGTGGGGGGCCACACGAGGGCCCCACACCATAGGTCGGCGCGGCCGGGGCCGGGCCGCGCCGCCCTATGGTGGCGGCGCCTCGTGGCCCCACTTCGACTCCTCTTCGGTCTTCGGAAGCTTCGTGGCAAAATAGGACCCCGGGCGTTGATTTCGTCCAATTCGAGAATATTTCGTTACTAGGATTTACGAAACCAAAAACAGCAGAAAACGACAAGCGACTCTTCGGCATCTTGTTAATAGGTTAGTTCCGGAAAATGCACGAATATGACATAAAGTGTGCATAAAACATGTAGATATCATCAATAATGTGGCATGGAACATAAGAAATTATCGATACGTCGGAGACGTATCGGCATCCCCAAGCTTAGTTCTGCTCGTCCCGAGCAGGTAAAACGATAACAAAGATAATTTCTGAAATGACATGCCATCATAACCTTGATCATACTATTTGTAAACATATGTAATGAATGCAGCGATCAAAACAATGGTAATGACATGAGTAAACAAGTGAATCATAAAGCAAAGACTTGACAGAGGCAGCGTGGGTGGTGGTGCGCGGAACAAAATTCCATTCCACAGGATAGAAGAACATAATATCTCGGCCCATGGTAGGGGTTTCAAAGCCCACACGGAACGATGGGCCCACGCTGTCAGCGCAGCCCCATCTTCTTCCTCTTCCTCGTGGCCATGCTCCCCATCATCTCCTCCTCCGTGTCCCGCCTCCTCGCCCCCGCGCTCGCTCGGACTCGAAACCCTAACCCTAGCCGAGCGGCCAACCGCCTCCTCCTCCTCCACTCCGTCCTCCCATCCTCCTCCCCGCTCCGCGCCTTTTGCCCCCTCCCACGCCCCTCTGCCCGCGCCACCTGCTCCGCCGCCTACTCCGCCATGGCGGACACCGACAACCCGCTCCTCGCCGACTTCGACTTCCCGCCCTTCGACGCCGTCCAGCCTGCCCACGTCCGCCCCGGGATCCGCACCCTCCTCGCCCGCCTCGTAACCCCACACTCACACTCCATCGCTTCTGCCCTGCCGCGCACACTCGCACTCCATCGTCTTCGTCTGGATCTGATTGGATCGCTCCTTCTGCCTGCAGGAGGGCGAGCTGGAGGCGCTGGAGAAGGGCGTGGAGCCGGTCTGGGACAAGCTCGTCGTCCCGCTCGAGCGCATCACCGACAGGCTCGACGTTGTCTGGAACGTCGTCGACCACCTCAAGGCCGTCAAGGACTCGGCCGACCTCCGTGCAGCCGTAGAGGACGTACAGGTAGTAACTCGTTTCCACCTCAAGGCCGTCAGATCATTCGTTTCATTGTTGTGGAGATAGATAGATAGATAGATAGATAGATGCTACTGGTGACTGGATCACAAGAGGGGGTGATGGTATCTCTGTGGTTTTATGTGTTTAATCAAAACCTGTTCCATATGCACCAGCTGACCCGCTCCATCTTGAACCTCAACAGCCAGACAAGGTCAAGTTCTATCTCAGGCTCGGCCAGAGCAAGCCCATATACCAAGCCTTCAACGCCATCAGGAACTCTTCACAATGGGACAGCCTAAGCGATGCTCGCAAGCGGGTCGTACAAGGTAGTAACCTTCCTTCCTTCTCTATAGCCACACCCAATCATTCGTATTGCCATCTCTCAGGGCTGCTGCCTCTTAATATTTTCCTTCACTGTGCATGCTACTTTTGCATTTTCGATTCCTAATAGCATCTTCTTCTTTTTTTCCTTACCAGGCCAAATAAAAGATGCTGTTCTTGGTGGAGTTGCACTTGAGGATGAACAGAGGGACAAGTTTAATCAGATCCAGCAAGTAGGTTCTTTGTTATTATAATCAGATGTTGGCAGATTGTGGTTTATCACTAACCTTGTTCGCAACCATATTCACTTTTTGCTCACGCATATCAGTTAATGGAGTGCTGGATTTATTTATTTCAGGACCTTGAAAAGCTGACAGAGAAGTTCAGTGAGAATGTGCTAGATGCAACAAAGAAGTTTGAGAAATTGATTACCGATAAAAAACAAATCGATGGCTTGCCTGCTTCAGCCCTCGGCTTAGCAGCACAAACTGCCGTGTCAAAGGTGTGCGCTATCAAGTATCATTCTAGTATGGAAGCGTAGTAGTTCCCCCACCATTACTTTGTATGCTGACAAGAAAAATTTGTAGGGTCATGAAAATGCTACAGCCGACAATGGACCTTGGGTCATTACATTGGATGCGCCGAGCTTTTCGGCAGTTATGCAACATGCGAAGAACAGAGCTCTGCGTGAAGAGGTTTATCGTGCCTATCTAACCCGTGCCTCGAGTGGAGATCTTGATAACACCGATATCATAAGTCAGATCCTAAAGTTGAGGCTAGAGAAGGCTAAACTACTTGGCTACAAGAACTACGCTGAGGTGTGCACGCTTACCTTCTTCCCCACTGCTTTTAATTTAAAACAGTGCCAACTACTATCGTGTTTTAGCTAACGATGCCAATCATCAAGGTAAGCTTGGCTCGGAAAATGGCAACTGTTGACCGGGTGCAAGAGCTTCTTGAGAAAATCCGGGCTGCTTCTTGGGATCATGCTGTTCAAGGTACAACCAGCCGAGTTGTTCTCTTTGATATACATCACAGATTAATAACATCCTGTTTGTAGCCAGAGTTCCAAAATTTTTTTTGCCTATTTTATTACAATCTTGTAGACATGTAGCAGCCAAAGGTACAGTTTGGATGGCTATTCTGTTATTTATGGTACAGTTTGGATGGCTATTCTGTTATTTATGTTTGAGGCTGTGTTTGGCAGTTCTGCCAGTAGCACTATGTCTAATTTGACCTGTCATCAAATATTTTCTCATACAAAAGAAGACTTGAAATAAAATGTTATTAAGCTCCCAAACAAAAGGAGCAACTATCCGTCAGTACTATACCTCTGTCATCGAATATTTTCAAATTTATCTTTTTTTTTATTAAGACTTAAGGAATAGACTGCAATGTCACAAATATCGTAATTAATGCAGATATGGAAGACCTGAAAGCCTTTGTGAAGGATTCTGGTTCTGCAGAAGCCAATGATCTGGCAAACTGGGACCTTAACTTCTGGAGTGAACGACTACGAGAATCTAAATATGACATCGATGAGGT
Organism: Lolium rigidum; assembly: GCF_022539505.1. Lineage (NCBI taxonomy): Eukaryota > Viridiplantae > Streptophyta > Magnoliopsida > Poales > Poaceae > Lolium > Lolium rigidum. Next base: position 278,305,626 of record NC_061509.1, read on the forward strand.
TGTTTCTTCACTTCACAAGAAGCATATTTCAAATTTTTTGGTTGCAAGTCGATAGGTTTCTCTTTAGTCTGCCAACGGAACTGTTTTGACTACATTTCTCTGCATACAATTTCTATTGCTAAACCTTATCCAATATATATTTTCTGAATTAAACTTACTCTGCTAGAAAGAAAATACTGCACATCATGATGATATTATATTACAGCTGACTTAGTACTGGTACTGCCATTGCAGGAATCACTGCGTCCTTACTTTGCCCTACCCAAGGTTATGGATGGCCTCTTCAGTCTTGCAAATAAGCTATTTGGTATAAACGTTGAGCCTGCAGATGGATTAGCTCCTGTAAGTAGTATCAACTCAATTCTCTTAACACAAGTAAAATGTTCTGCAAATGTGACCAGTGACTGTCTTTTCAGGTTTGGAATAGTGATGTCAAATTTTATTGTGTCAAGGATTCTTCCAATAGTCCTGTTGCTTACTTTTACTTCGATCCATATTCAAGACCATCTGAAAAACGTGGTGGGGCTTGGATGAATGTGGTTTTTTCTCGTAGTCGCGTGCTCGCTCGCAATGGATCGTCTGTAAGGCTGCCTGTTGCCCATATGGTGTGTAATCAGATGCCACCAGTTGGCGATAAGCCCAGTCTTATGACCTTCCGTGAGGTAAGCAATACACTCGTATGGTATATTATTCTGGATATTCTTAACAAGTAAATAACCACTCTATTTACATGTTCTAAAACGTGATAATATGTTCTAACAAGTAAATAACCACTCTATTATTCTGGATAGCGTGTATCTAGACGCGGTTAGTGTGTAGATACACGCAAATCTAGACAAATCTGCGACACTTATTGTAGAACGGCGGTTGTACATATTCAATCCAAGGCACAGTCAGAACTTGTTTACTCCACATGGTTTCTACAGGTTGAAACTGTGTTCCATGAGTTTGGTCATGCGCTGCAGCATATGCTTACCACACAAGATGAAGCCTTTGTTGCTGGTATCAGTGGGATAGAGTGGGATGCTGTAGAGTTACCCTCTCAATTCATGGAAAACTGGTGCTATCACAAGTATGATGGATCTATCTTGTGTGGTCTATAGCTTGAATCTTGCCCGATTCTGGAAAATTAATAAATTGTTGCATTGCTGTAACAGGGAGACTCTTTTGAGCATCGCAAAGCATTATGAAACCGGTGAAGTTCTTCCAGAGGAAATTTATGCTAAGCTCGTGGCTGCAAAGAATTTCCGTGCTGGCTCCTTCAGTCTCCGTCAGGTATGTTGGCTTGGTTTCTCATGCTTTCATATGTTCTGATCATCATTTGGTACTGTCAGGCAATGATTACATTACATGCTGTACTCCCAACTAATATGGAGTGGAGGGAGTACATATTAGTATGCAGTAAAGTATATTGCACTATATGTCCTTAAACTTGTTTGGTCAGGTCAAACAGGTCCATGAACTTGATAACTGGACATATAACCACTCAGATATACGTGTCCAGATTTACTTGATGTGAGAAAAAAAATTATGGCTGGAGAACTCTTGTTTGTAAGAAAGGTGACATGTTTTTGAAGCCATCGACCTTCATTCTCCCCTCTGCAACTAGTTGAATGCCCGTGCGGTGCTACGGCCTCTCTTTTTTCTCCCAATGTGTCAATACAATAGTTGTAAAAATTCACGTGTATCAAAAAGATAACCACAAGATATTAAAAAAACTCATAAGATTATGACCCGTCTGAAGTATATTTTGACAACCATTATATTTGACATCGTTTGAATATGAAATAAGTACTCCACTAACTATTTTATATTAAAAAAATGTCCTCCTCGATGCTCCTTAGAGTATGTCGTACAATGTATGGAATATTTTCTCGTGCTTCACTTTTATGGTAGTTGAGCAAGCGTGCCAAAAAAATGGTTCAACTGTCGGTGGACTTCCGCTGGACATACGGACTGGACGCATCTTACTCCGCAGACGGCAAGGGGAAGCGCACCCAGACCGAGGGGGTGCTCAGGTCAGAGAGCCATGATAGCGACGAGGAGGGAATTGGGCGTCGGCCGACGCCCAGGCGCCCGGCGGCGGAGACCTTCAGAGACCTGCGAGGAGGGAATCGGGCGGCGGCCGACGCCTAGGCACCCGGCGGCGGAGACCTGCGAGGATCTCCTCGGCGGCTCAAAGGAGATCACCGGGACGAGGTAGTTGGAGGGCGGCGACGAGCTGAGCGCAGGCTGGCGGCGACGAGCAGGGCACCACCCCGATGGTGACGAGCGTGGCTGCTTGTGTTATCGACCGAGACGAAATACTCTGTTTCCAGGACAGACGGGCCTGGCAGGCTTTGCAGGCCATGTCCGTAGAATCCGTGTAAAATACGCGGCCCGTTGCGGAAGCCGTTTAGCTATTCTGACGGACACGGACACCACGGACCTCCGTGTCCATTTGCATTCTGACCGGCGATGGCGGCACAGAAAAAGGATCAATAAGGGCATCTCCAACGGGGCGACCCATCCCACGCCCGTGCGTCCGGATGGGTCCAGCCGGACAAAAACGCGGCCCAGCGCGCGGACCCATCCCAAAAACGGATGGCCGCGGCGTCCGGGAAGACCCAAACCCGGTCCAAATCTGGGACGAGTTTGCGTGGCCGCGGACGCCGAAGGCTGGTCGCTCGCGTCCTCCCCTTGTCCGCCCCTGGCCCGCCTGTCTGTCTCCAAAAACCAGAGCTATTAATGCGTCACACACATGGCCACAAGTGACACAAGTACTTTGGAGCAGCTCAAAGTTGCTGCGTTTCCCTCTACTACTTGGTGTCCTGGACTGATACATATGGGGCTTATTTATACTAGTAGTGAGCTTCATAGAACAGCTCACGTACAACTATCCTAGGTGTGAACCTTTGACTGTTGGAAGCCAAAATGTCAAGCCGTCATATCCCCTGCACTGCAGTTTTTATCTCCTGCAGCTTATCACATTGCAGCTTTAGCAGTTATCACCTGCAGCTTATCTCCTTGCAGCGATGCAGGTTCTTGTTGCCATCGTGTCCACTTGCTCTACTTGCTGTCCTAGCCGTCATGCACAGATTCTGTTCACACTAAGCCAACTACTACTACTAAGTCATGCACATACAAGTGCATTCTTATTTGAGGCTAAGCAAACTTGCTACTACTACTCTACTAGCAACTGATTAAACAACACTCGCGTCCTCCCCTTGTCCGCCCCTGGCCCGCCTGTCTGTCTCCAAAAATACAAACCCCTCGCACACATCTCCCGCCGCTCCGCCGCCAGCCAAGGACCGGCGATTTGGGAGCTTTGTTGACGCCGGCCACCGTCGTCAAGATGCCGGCAAGCGGGGCGGAAGCATAGTTCGCGGCCCCGCGCTGTTTTCGCCACGTCGTAGCAGAGTCGGAGGACGCCGTCGCCGTCGCTGTTGTCCTCTCACCGTCGCGAGACCTCCCGCCGTTCGCAGCTGCGCCGTTGCCGCCGGAGGTGAGCTCTCATGCACCGTGTTTCCAGACCGCAAGTCGGCCGAGACGGCCATGGCCTGCAGGTCCCTACGGATGCATTGGATGGCCTCCGCCTGCTAGGTGTTCGATGAAATGGGCGTACTAAAATTTATCCCTTTTCATCTGTAGATCATGGTGGACAGCGACGACAACTACTTCTTCAAGAACTTCATCGACACGTCGTCAGACGAGGAGTCCGATGACGAATTTTTCACGGACGCTGCGCTGATCATCCACGAGCACATTGTCTCGCAGATCCCCGTGCACCGGGGGTCCTTGCCGGGGCGCGCGGCCGCCTTGGACCGCAAAAGAGAACGCGGCCACAACCAACTCTTCACGGACTACTTCCAACCCAAGGCATTGTTCACGCCGGCCATGTTTCGCCGTCGTTTTCGGATGTCCAGACCGTTGTTCCGCCGGATAATGGATGTCGTCAAGCTCTACGACGACTACTTCTGCATGAAAGTGGATGCAATTGGCAAGGTAGGCCTCTCTTCGTACCAGAAATGCACGGTAGCGATTAGGATGCTCGCATATGGCGTTGCTGGTGATTTCGTCCACGCGCATAAGTGAGTCTACCAGCTTGGAATCGATGTACAGGTTCTGCAGAGCAGTGATCGGTTCGTTCGGAGAACAGTACCTCCGGCAACCTAATGCAGAGGACACAGCTCGTCTGTTGTCAATCAACGCTTCCAGGGGTTTCCTGGGATGCTTGGCAGCATAGACTGCATGCATTGGGAGTGGAAGAAGGGCATACATCGGTCATTCTGAGGGGTGCACAGTCATTCTTGAAGCTGTTGCTTCACATGATACATGGATTTGGCACTCATTCTTCGGAATGGCTGTCTCGCACAATGACATCAATGTGCTGCAGCGCTCTCCGGTGTTTGATAGGCTAGCGTATGTGGATTTTGAGATCAATGGCCACCACTACACCAAGGGGTACTACCTTGCTGATGGTATCTATCCACCTTGGGCTACACTCGTGAAGACAATCCGAAAACCCAGCTCAGAGCAGGAGCCAAGGTTTGCCAAAGAGCAAGAGGCAGCCCGGAAAGATGTCGAGCGGGCGTTTGGCATCCTCCAGGCTCGTTAGGCTCGTTGGGCTATCGTCAGACACCTTGCCAGAGCCTGGGATGTGCAAACTCTGTGGGAGGTGATGACCGCTTGTGTAATCATGCATAACATGATTGTTGAGGTAGAGAGGGATGATTCACTCTTTGATAATGACTGGGAGGGCCAGGGAGAGTTGGTTACTCCTCAAGGTGGTCCGGCATCATTTCAGGACATTCTTCATGCACACCATGAAATTCGAGATCTAGCTGTACACAATCAGCTGCAGGCTGATTTGATCGAGCATGTGTGGTAGACTGGTAGCATGTAGGCAACAATGCTGCAAACAACAATGATGAAGGAAATCCCGAAGCCTAAAGCATTTGTAACGTTTTTACATTTTATTCGAATAATCCTTCATCATTGATTACGTGGACAATGTACTGTGTAATAAATTTTGAGCATTTGAACTATTTTCTATATTTTCTATAATTTATTTGATGTTTATAGTGAATTTACAAACAAAAACATACCATACGGTGCCGCGTTGGGCGCACCGCGCGACCCAAACGGACGCGCGGACGCGGGGCTCCGTCTGCGCGTTCGCTCGGCCACCCAAACGGCCCAAAACGGACGGCCCAGCGTGTCCGTTTGGGTCGCTCGGTTGGAGATGCCCTAACAGACACCACTCACATGTCCAGATTTACTTGATGGGAGAAAAAGGTTTATGGCTAGAAAAATGTTGTATGTAAGAGAGGTGGCATGTTGCATACAAATGTTTATGAAGCCATCTACCTTCATTCTCCCATCTGCAACTGCTTCCAGGGGATATTTATCTTGTAGACATATTTTTAACCACTGACACATGTTTGAGGAACTGTCACATGATCGAGTGATTCCCTACTTGTCTTAAAAGCAATGGGGGAATAACATTCTAACATAAACATGCGAATCCCATGATCTAATCTGTTTTTCCTTACTATTTGTTGTTACTGATCTTTGTCATGTTTCTCTGCAGATACGTTTCGCTAGTGTAGATATGGAGCTGCATACGACTTATGATCCCAGTGGACCAGTGTCCGTGTATGATGTTGACCGGAAAGTTGCAGAACGAACCCAAGTTCTTGCTCCTCTGCCGGAGGACAGATTCCTGTGTGGATTTAGCCATATTTTTGCAGGTTAGCCACGGTTTAACTAACATGTAAATTCATCATGTATTTCACTCTTCATTTACACCATGTACTATGTGCAGGTGGCTATGCAGCAGGGTACTACAGTTACAAGGTAAATTATCATCGCAGTACTGAGTATCCCTTTGACATGACATGCAAACACGACTAATGTATCTTTTCATGTCCTCACAGTGGGCTGAAGTGTTATCAGCTGATGCATTCTCAGCATTTGAAGATGCTGGTCTGGACAATGAGAAGGTACGTTTTGACGGACACCGTCTGAAGATATCGCCACATCTATTTTTATGTTGCTTCCATGATTGCCAAACAAATACGGACAAGAGGTTTTTGCACCCGGGAGCATATGCTCCTGTTTTTTGAAAAAAACATTTGAACATAGTTAAAAATGTAAAAAAAAATTGAACTAAAAATTGACGTGTACATCTCGCTATTATATGTGCTCATAACGTCGTTTCGCGGAAAACCAACATTTTTTGTGTTGTGTGCAAAAAAGACAAATTTTGGTGCTTAAAAAAAGCTTTTCACAAGACATTTCTTTATATTTTTTCGCAGAGGACACAAAAATGTCAATTTTCTGCGAAACTTGGCGTGCATACATATAATGTCGACATATACGCGCCAAAATTTTGTTCAGATTTTTTTGACATTTTGAAATGTTTTCTCGGGTACCAGGAGCATATTCTCCCAAGTTCAAAATTGGTTTTCTGAACAAATACATACTCCTTAGTATATTTATAAAAAGAGATTGACGCTAGCAATGTTTGTCTTACCTAATTTTCTATACTGATGAATGCCTGTCCGTATAGGCAATCGAGGAAACTGGGAGACGGTTCAGAGACACAGTTCTTGCACTCGGAGGTGGAAAGTCTCCGCTTGAGGTTAGGCCCCTTACTACACTACATTGCTAGTCTCTGATTTGCTCGAAGACACACTACTAATGCTGCAAATTTGTTAGTCTCTGATTTGCTGGAAGACACACTACTGACGCTGGAACATATTTGTAGGTTTTTGTTTCTTTCCGAGGCCGGGAGCCCTCGCCTGAACCGCTGCTCAGGCACAACGGACTGCTGCCTGTTGCTGCATAGTCATTCCTTATTATTTTTTTCGTACTTTGCATCCTGATGATATAATGTAGAGTACTTCGCCTGTTGCTGAACAATTGTCGGAATTTTTCTGCTGCCTATTTCACTACTAGTTTGCATGTCACCCTATTTTAGATTGTGAGATCCGTGCAAGAGTTCATATTTTTTTAAACTTAATAATTCAAGTTTTTTGTGCCAAGTGATCGAACTGATTGATGCAGCTCGGTGAATATTTATACATGTGTATAATAAAAAAATGCAAAATGACCAGGGAGCATTCAGTTCTCCATCATAGAAAGACAACGTGATACTAGGCATTGACGGATAATTATAGTTATCTTGACATTCCTCAAATAAGTACAAATCATTCTGTAAAATCGACCAACACTCAACTGGGTTCCATCTGTTCGTTCTGGCGATCTAACTCCCAAGACACTCACCGCCACATCCTACAGCAGTATTAAGTCATGGACCAACAGCCTGATCTGTGTATCTAGCTCTCACGACGGCCATGAAGCATGGCGAAGCGAGAGTTGCAGGGAATGCATCTGCCTCGGCTCGATGAACGTTTTTCCTCTAGCGCAGGAGACAGAATAGGGACGTCTCAGATTGATAGGCTCGTCACGTTACAAGATTGTGAGATCCGTGCAAGAGTTCATATTTTTTTTAACTTAATCAATGTGATTCCTGATATAATAATAAAAAAATCCCAATTCATTGTTTGTTTACAACTTTTTTGTACTAAGTAATCGAGCTAAATGATACAACTGAAATCATTTTGTAAAATCGACCAAGACTCAACTGTGTTCCACCCCCGTGATCGAACTACAACACACTGACCGCCACAACCTACAACAGTATTAAGTCATGACCAATGACCATTTTTTTTTGAATTGGCTTAGCTGCTTATCTAGCTCCCACGACGGCCATGACCCAGGGTGAAGCGAGACGAACTTGCAGGGAAGGCAGCGGCCTTGGCTCGATGAACTTTTTCTCTCGCGCAGGAGACAAAATAGGAACGTTTCAAATCGATTAGCTCATCACGTTACAGTATCTGAATCATGTCATTCTTGTCGTCTTTCCTTCAGGTCTAGGAGGAGGGTCAACTAAACGGCATTCTTGTTCATTGACGTACTGTAGTTTGCACTCAAGTTTGTACTCTCTTGTTTTTGAAGTCCTTCTGCGTGTAGGTGAGAAGCACTAGCTAGCACGTATATGTTATTCTTTTTTTTTGTTGCGGGTAACACGTGTATGTTATTCTTGGAGTCGTATCCCAACCCGGTTTGACCAGCAAAGAAGGTGCCGTCTTCAACACCATCAAGCTCAATGCGCTCAACGTATCCCTTGACAGGGTTGCATACAAAGCTCCGAGAACGTGATGTCCCTGCATTCAGACCATGACATGGCTGCGAACATACAAGATAAGTAGAGTTCTGGGTACCTCCACCACCTAGGTCAATAATGTCCTGCAGATCCCTATAGCGTCCAAAGGTGGAATCGCTGATCATCATGATCCGAGGGCTTCTATTGAAATTTACATTCACAACGTGCGCCCGAATAAAATGATCATTCTTGACCATGGCACGCCAAGCCATGCAGACCAAGGTCAAGTTGGCAACAGACCGCGTCGGCATCCACTTGAAGACGTCAAACCAAGCCTTGGTCTGTGGTGACGACAAGACCATGTCTTCAATTGTGCGTCCCACGGGCCACGGGCACAAGGCTCTCCTCAAACAGTCCTAATCCAGGCTCATCGAAGTCATGAAAGGTGCGACCAATTGTCTCTTGTGGATTGAACATGACCTCTGGTGCATTGCCGTTTCGGACATCCACCGTGAACACTTTGCAAGTACCCGTATCAAACATAGTCTTCTTGTTATGTCGGTCGTCCTTGTTCCACATGGCAAGTTTTTTTTTTTCCGATATGGGGAAAAAACACCCAGCTTCTACATCCAAAGGATACACACGGCTTTTCTATTAGATTATTCACAACATCTTACAAAAGCAATATAAAAGATCAAACTCGAAGCCACCTCGCTAAACCTACGAGGGATGAAGGGGTGACAAAAGACCAACTCACGTCATCCAAAAAACCAAATGCCTTCCTAAGCCGCTCAATAGCAGGTGAGAAGCACATCCAGTCACGCCAACACACACGCCACAGAAATCGCTACCGTCGTCTTCCTCGCACCCATCTTAAGAGGGATCACCGCATTGACCTTTTCAAACTTGTCATCATAATGTGGTGGTCTACTCCAACCAAACGCAGCGACGGACATGTCCCCGAGGATCTAGGCATGCATTGTGACCACACGGCCCTCGGCTAATCACATTGTTCGTGGAGGTAGGTATCTTCTTTCGCGCTTGATGATTCCCATCAATTAATCATTCATTTACTCATCAATTTCTATTCAATTTATACTATACCTGACAGTGGCACTGTGCGAGGCTGCACCTGAATTACAAGCCAGCAGTACAGACACGCCTTGCATGCAGCGGTGCACTTCTCCTTTTTGTTTGTTGAGGGAAGAAGACATGTCTGCGATTCAGTTGTAGGCAGCTAATAATCGTTCATCTATCTATAATAGTAGCTGACATGAATTAGCGTTATGCAGGTCTGCACTCGAATAACAAGGTAGCAGAACATACATAGGCACATCGCATCCTCGCGAAAGTCTCAATCGAGTACTTGATCGAGCTGGGTCACTTGTAGATCCACTCGTCGGAGCGTGCCCCGCCGGTGGTGTCCATGTCGATGAAGATGCTGACGGCCTTGCCGATGCGTGGCCGCTCTCTAACCTTCTCGAGCGTGTTCCTGACGTGCGCGACGGCACCCCAGCAGCGGAGTGTGTTGGCGACGTCGTCGAGGCGCAGCAGGTACTCCTCCTCCGTGAGCGGGAACGACCGCTGCTCCCGGTACTTCCACATCACGTTCATCGCCAGCAGGTTCCGACCCATGAACTCCTTCCTGATGAGGGTGACGTCGTAGGAGCGACCGTACCGCTTCCGAATGAGGGTTGCGAGGTCCAGGCCGCTGAAGCTCGCGTCGTCGTCACTGCCCACCAAGCGCTCTAGGTCCTCTCTGTTCCTTCTCGACGACGACGATGACATCCCCTGCATTCCAGCACAATCAGTTCGTCATCTCAGCATTACAAACATGTGATCGATTTACGTCCACCTGATCGAAAGCAGGAACCACCTTCCACATGGAAAATAATATACTACTACTACTACTACTACTAGAAATCAAACCTCCCCCTCCTTGTCTTCTTCATCGTCACCATCGTCGCCGTCTTTGCCGCTGCTCGATTCGCCTCCGCCGCCATCAATGACCGCTCTGACCGTAACGGCGCGTCGACGCAATGAGGAAGGCCTCCTCATCCTCGAGCCAGGATCAGAGTTGACAGCGAGCTGGCCTGAACCGTTCCTACTCCGGAGGGGAGAAGATGTGTCGTGATGAATTCGGAGCTGCAGGTTCTGGGGGTGGCTAGAGAGAACGTTCATCATCGGTCACCAAGACTGGACAACCCCAATACGGATCGATAGATCGACCAAACGAACCTTGCTTCACTGGTCTGCCAGGACAAGTTGAAGAAGAAAAATATATGCCGGGTTCTTGTTTTTTCCTGTAGCAGAATGTGTAGTTAACTGAAATTAGCTCCAACGAAAACAGTAAAACTTAAACAAAAACTATCCGAACAGAGCACAACTAATAAAGGAAAAATATATGACAATATTTTTTTTGAGGGTACAAAATCTGCAACGAAATAGCTAGCTAGTTTACTGAATTTAGCTTATCTGAAGAACTAAGGCCTGATGTGAACTGCGAGTACAATCGTGTAGGTGCTGGAAAAATGGTATGAAACAAAGGGCATTTGGTCTAGTGGTATGATTCTCGCTTAGGGTGCGAGAGGTCCCGAGTTCAATTCTCGGAATGCCCCCTTATTTTTCAATTTTTTTTCTCTTACTTTTGCAAATCCCGTATACTAAAATTCTCCATGGACAGAAAATGCATGGAAGAGGAGAGGATCCAAAGAAACAATTAACCCTCTTTCGATCTGCCAATAGAATTAAGCTATGGACCCCTTCCAAAAAAATTAAGCTAGGAAGAAAACCAGTAGCGTCTACTAGTACCTTTAGGGTGCGAGATCCCAGTCCAGCTCTTGCCCGCGGTCGATGCTCTCTCGCCCGGCCCGATGGGGGAAGAAGAAAACTGCCTCTTGAACGATGGAAGAGAGGTAGAGGAAAAGAGAGAGGTTGGCTGTTGGCCAAGAGAGTTTTTGGTAGGCTCGTGTGTGACACCAGCGAACTGAGAGCAGACGTGTGGTAGCAAGGCAAATGGGCAGGAGATCCTCTCCACCACGAACATTTTCTCTTCTTTTCTACTATTATTTTCCTTTCTCAACGCCCAGTATTACTCCAAAAAGTTTCTTTTTGTGAAAAGGACCGCCTATTATAATCATCATCAATTGCAGTACAACGAACACCAATAAAAATTGCAATTAGATCTTTGGATCACCTAGCGAAGACTACAAGCACTACATTAGTCAATACATGCCTATATGCCTCCTTAGATGCATCTACAAGCTGCTTACTAAAGTCCTTACCATTAGGGTGGAACCTTTCCTTCCCAAAATTGTTAGCTTTCATCAAAATGCTTTTATGAAAAATAGAACCATAGTTGATGGAATTATGTCACTCCATGAGCTTATGCATCATACCCATGTCAAAAAACATATTGGGGTTGTCCTAAAGCTTGATTTTGAAAATGCCTTCGACAAAGTAAATTGGGATTTCCTCCTAGACAGTCAACGAGCCATGGGCTTTGGAGATTTTTGGTGTAACAAGGTTGAAAAAATTCTGCAGAATGGCACGGTCTCGGTTAAAATCAATAATGTGATCGGACCATATTTCCAAAGCTCGAAAGGGGTTCGCTAAGGCAATTCTCCCCTTTCCTTTTCAACTCCGCTACGCAATGCCTTACCAAAATGGTCCTTGAGGCTCAAGGCAATGGCCTCCTTACTGGTTTGGCGCCTGACCTTATTGATAAAGGTGTAGCCATTATGAAATACGCTGACGACACGGTTCTTTGTCTCTCACACGACCCGGACAAAGCCATTAATCTGAAGCTTTTGCTCTATCTTTTTGAATTAATGTCGGGACTTAAAATAAACTATTAGAAAAGCGAGATTTTTCTTATTGGAGGAGACAATGATATAGCTAACTTCTATGCCAACATGTTTGGATGCCAAATTGGAAACTTACTAATGAAATATTTGGGCGTCCCGATTTCTTTCCGATGTCTAAAAAATTCAAATTTAGATTTTGTGGAAAGCAAATTCATTAAAAAGCTTGATGCTTGGATTGGTGGATCCTCCTCTTCTGGAGGAAGGTTAACTTTGGTTGATGCATGTCTATCCAATCTCCCTTCTTACATCATGGGCATGTTACTTTTAAATAAAACTTTCATAGAAAAGTTGGATAAACGTATGCGACGCTTTTTTGGCATGGAAAAAACAGAAAAAGGGTACTATATGGTCAGATGGACCAGAGTTTGTCGATCGAAAAAGAAAGGTGGCTTAGGGGTTAAAGACCTAAGGAAAAAAACATAAGCCTTCTTTGTAAGTGGTGATGGAAACTCGACACCCTGGATGGTTTATGGCAGAAAATTGTCAAAGCAAAATATCTGAGAAACAAAACTGTGGCTACGGTCACCTTAAGATTCAATGATTCCCCTTGCTGGAAAGCAATGTTGAAAGTCAAGGAGACTTATTTTGCTGGAAGAAAGGTAGTGTTAAAAAATGGAAACATTACCAGGCTTTGGAAAGACCCAATCAGGGGCGAGCAACCTTTCTGTGATAAATTTCCTGCTCTCTTTAACCTTTGCCAGGTACAAGACTGTACCGTGAAAAGTTGCAGAGATGCAAACTTCGACATTCCTTTTCGCAGGTGCTTGAGAGGTGAGTTACTTGACCATTGGCAAAATATCTTAAACACCTTACTTTCAGCTCCCTTTCATGATGAGGATGATAAGATTACTTGGTCCTTGAACAAGCATGCTATTTTCTCAACTAGATCAGTGTACACCCTTCTGGAAAAAAACCTGGCTGGATCTCATTACAATTGGACATGGAAAGCCAAGATTCCATTGAAAATTAAGATCTTCATGTGGCAATTATGCCAAGATGCTATCCTTTCTCGAGAGAATATGAAAAGAAGAAATTGGCCTGGGAAGTTGAATCGAATGACCATATCTTCTTTACTTGTAATACTTCGAGAGTGGTTTGGGGGTTTTGGCTTCGGCCATGGAGGCAAGATGTATCCCTACTTCTTTTTGGCAAGCTATGGCTTGGTTTCATACTTATTCCCCTGGCTTTGAGAAATTCTATATCTGAAATTGCATGGATCCCCCATGTGTGGTTTTGGTAATTAATGACAATCCCTATGGACTAATGTTTTCATTGAGTTATATTTGTAGGAGTTGTTCATAGGCAATGCTTGAACCATATGTTGGCTTCAAGATTGCAATAAGAAGCAAATGAAGAAGATCAAGTGTCAAGTATGTCTTGAAGATGAAGATGAAGTGAGATCTCAAGGTTAACTTCAAGACATCAACGAAATGAAGTGCAAGTTCATGATGAGCCAACTCGAAGAGATCATAAGCTTGAACCTTGCCATGGAGAAATGAGGTGCAAGTTCAAGATGAGCCATATCGAAGAGATCCTTTGCTTGATTCTTGCCATCCATTGGTGATCATGGATATGTGAAGATGCGCCGAAGAAGAAGCTCTCCCATGGTGGATTATGGGGGAGCAATCCACAATACTTCATCAAGCAAGAACAATCAAGAAAGGCGTTCCATCTTGTTGCGGTCAAGACCGTCATCATCAAACTCAAGTGGAATGCGCAAGGTTAAGGTTTGCTCTTGATAGGGTTTCATTCTCATCGGTCTCATGGTGTAGTTGGAGACCGGTTTATAGTTTAGTTGCCGTACTATCAAGAGGGCTCTCTAGTGAGTAACTCGATCGTATCCTTCGGAGAGCTCAAACCTTTGCATCCTTGCATAATCTTTCTTGGTTGTTATTTGGATCTTATCCATGTGATGTTTTAGTGCTTGTGCTTATTCTCATGACAAGCTCTAGTTCATCGAAAATGGATTTCGGGTTTATCACTTGTTGCGTTTTCGATATCGGTGATTTTCCCGGTTTCTCGTATTTTGAGGTTTCACTCTAAAATTTATAGAAAATCATCCTGGGTAGTTTCCATATCTTGTGGACCTCTTTCCAACAAAATTGTCGACCTCTTTCCAACAAAATTGGTTTTCGATATTGGTGATTTTCCCGGTTTCTCGTATCTTGTCGACCTCTTTCCAACAAAATTGGTTTCATCCCGTTTGGATTCTCCAATCTCAAGATATTTGGATTTCATATTTGGGTTTAAAAGTAAAAGGAAGGAAAAGGAGAGGAGGGGCAGCCGCCGGAGGCACGGGCGGTACCACCGGCCTCACCATGGCCGGAGCCTCCGGGCTCGGTACCGCCCGCGGTACCGCTAAGGCGCCAAGTCTCGCAGATAGTTTCCAGGGTGCTCAGGGGGCTCGGCGGTACCTCGGCCGGTACCCCGGTCGGAGGCTCCGGCCTCCCCCTCCCAGCCCGCAGCTCACCACCTCCGCCGCCTCTTGCCTACACTGGCCGGTAGTACCGGCCACCAAGGTCCAGTACTACCGGTCCCTTCTCCCACGCGCGCAACAGCCTCCAACGGGCAGAAATTTGGGGTCTCCTTTTAATCTCCCTCTCTCTCTCTCACCTTTCTACTTCTTCTTCCTAGTCTCTCTCAAGCCTCTCTCCTCCATTGTTGTTGACCTTTTGAAGCTTGAGATCTTTCTCCTCTTCCCATGATTCTTGCATCTATTTGAGAGAAAGATTGAGGAGATCTAGATCCACACTTTGACCAAACCAAATCACCTCTTTGTGAGGGAATCTTTGGGATCTAGATCTTGGAGAATTTTGTGTTCTCCTCTTTGTTCTTCCTCTCTTATTCTCCCAATAGCTTTTGTAGCTTTGTTGGAATTTGAGAGAGAAGGACTTGAGCATCTTTGTGGTGTTCTTGCCATTGCATTTGGTGCATAGTTTTGAGTTCTCCACGGTGATTCGTGGTGGTGAAAGCAAGAAGGTTGTTACTCTTGGGTTCTTGGAACCCTAGACGGATTCTAGGCCTTTGTGGCGATTTGTTGGGAGCCTCCAATTAAGTTGTGGATGTGTGCCCCAATCTTTGTGTAAGGCCCGATTTCCGCCTCGAAGGAAATCCCTTAGTGGAACCGTGACCTAGGCCTTGTGGTGAGGGTCACCGGAGAATAAGGTGAGGCGCCTTTGTGGCGTTTGTGTGCGGTGTGAGTACCGCATCTTGGGGTGAGGCCTTTGTGGCGTTGGTGTGCATCGAGCAACCACACCTCAAGGTGAGCCTCTTGTGGCGTTCGGGAGCACTAAGCCATCGCACCTCTCCAACGGAGATTAGCACTCGCAAGAGGTGTGAACTTCGGGTTAAATCATCGTCTCCCGCGTGCCTCAGTTATCTCTATACCCGAGCTCTATACTTATGCACTTTACCTTGTGATAGCCATCATGCTTGAAGTTATATATATCTTGCTATCACATAAGTTGCTTGTATTGCTTAGCATAAGTTGTTGGTGCATATTGGTGAACCTTTGCTTAGAATAAGTTCTTAGTGCACATAGGTGAATCATAGTATATAGGCTTTGGGCTTGACAAAGTAAACGCTAGTTTTATTCCGCATTTGTTAAGCCCACCTCGTAAAAGTTTTAAACCGCCTATTCACCCCCCCTCTAGGTGACATCCGTGTCCTTTCAATATCATTATCATTGCAGATGTTTGTTGGGCGATTTGGAATGTGAGGAATAAGATCACTTTTGAAAAACATATCCTGAAATCGCCGAGTGAAATTTCATACTTTGCGGTGGATTTGATTGTGTACTGGACAGGTTTACAAAAGGCAGAGGACAAGAACTGCTTGATTGGCGGAGCGGAGAAGATAGTCCAAGTTGCCGCATCAATCTACTCAAGGCGTGCAGCAGCTACGCCGGGCCAGACGCAGGTGCTGATGATTGAAGGCGCCTGAGGCTCTTGTTGTCCGAGTTTGCTGGGAATAGCTGATGATCTCGAGCTCTTGGCCGTTGAACTGCTGCTTCCTTAAATGTTTTGCTATCTGTCGTTCAGTAGCTGTGTTGTGTGAACCTGTTATGTTAGAACTTGTTATCGGTGGTGTCAGGTTTTCGTCCCATAGTGGATATTCGATGGCGAGTGACGTGGGCATTACCCTTCGGGTAACCAATGTTGCCCTACCCTGTATTTCCTAGTTGGAGGCCCATGAAGGCACTCGACGGCAAGATGGGCCGCTAGGGGGGTGCAACGGAAGATTCCTTGAAGTACAAGACACGGAAGGAGCCGAACAAGGAAAGCCTAGAGATAGATCTACTGTAAACCTAGTCGTACTCGATTAGATCTCTTGAGACCTGGCCTCCTATATAAAGGCCAGGAGAGGGGCTGTCGAGGGACACAATCAACCTTAGCAATCTTAGCCAGCAGAAGCTTAAAGCTAGGTCACCTTAGCGCTTAGCCAACTCGACGAGATCTCAGCCGAACTATTCGGCACCCCATTGTAACCCATTATCATCATAATCAAGAACAGACAGGCAGGACGTAAGGGTTTTACCTCATCGAGGGCCCCGAACCTGGGTAAATCGCTCTCCCCGCTTGCCTGTGAACCGATGTCTCGTGTCAGCTTGCAGGATTCCATCAACCCTAAGCCCCTATCGGAGGGCATTGCCGAGGAGCACCCTCGACAGCGAGTATCCACAGTGGGTTTCCTAGCTGCCCTAACTCGCTTCCCTTCTCCCTACCCCCTCTCTGTTGTAAAATAACTCGTACTCGTTCTTTCCGTTAAATGCAATGGAAAGGGGTGGAAGCCCGGTTGGAAAAAAACCCATCCATCACCGGCGCCGGGCAAAATTTATCGAAATAGAGGTTGTTATAATATACGAATCGGACCGAAGCTAGCACGTACTGCTGAATAAAGTTGAATTTTCTCCTCATCTATAGGCACACTCGCAATTGAAATATGTCTCCTCCAGTCCTCCTGTTGCTTGCTTGCTGAAAACAGAAAACCGTAACTAGCTACGTAGTACGTACCACACCCATCGATGCTCGTCCGTGTCCGGGTTGCATAGTTGCCGTGTGGATTTCGTTCACCAGATGACCCGTTGCGCCACTGGCGCAAAGGCCAGACCCTGACCAAAATTGAAGCCACATGCTTTATCTCCTCGTGACACCGACACATGCCAGTAGAAAAAAATAACCCCGTGCCTATGATAGCACCAGAATCGTGACAGAATTGGTCTCCATATGGGCGAAGCTAGGAAAATCTTCCATTGGTGTCATTCTTCAAAATCTATCGGTGTCATTCTCTATTTCTAAGATTTTTTCTCTAATTTCTAAAGGTGATTTCGAATCCATAGGCACTTGGTACATATCCTCACTTCTCTTCCTAACACCTATTTAGTTGCAAAAATGCTTATAGTCTAGCACTCTTTGATTGTGAATGTGCTATAACTTATAAATTAAGCACCTAGTTGTCATTTGGATGATTTTTGACATATAGCCTTAAAAGAAGCTGTTAGGTGGTCAACTAACATTGACCCCTGGTTAATGATATATCATATAGTACAATACCTCTTTTAGATGGAAGGCACCACTTGTCCGGCTTTAAATTAATAAATCCAAAATGGCCCACAAACCACAAGGTGCAGTTGGAGAAACCAACTTAAAAACTACCTAACAGGGTCAAACAAAGTACCAGATCAATAATAAGATTTCAAAAGATCAGCATAGCGGGCTCAGCCGCCTAACATGAAGTTCAAATAGACGGTGCAGAACCTCGAGTGTTTGCAGAAGGAGAGATGCAACAAAATGTAAAGCATTTCTGCATTCCACAAGGAAATAACCATTTGGACTGAAAAGAACAACAAAAAAGAAATCAAATTATGTCGTTCCACGAAGAAGAAAACTGATGTATACATTATAAATTAAAACACTATGCCCTCATATACGCTCAACGCAAAAGTTGAATCCAAGAATCTCCACGGTAAAATGGAAGACAAAGTAGAACAACGACTGTTGTTCCAACAATTGGCAGCCAGAGCCTAATAACCCCTATATAGAAGGTAAATAAGATGCATAGGTCTCAATTATTCACTCTTTAGAAACTGTACTACAACTAAGTTTAGAGAAAGCACCAGAAGACTGGAAAAAGCTAAGAAAACAAAGAAAATGAATAACCTATATATCTCCAAGCTAGCCTCCATAATCCAGAAGGGAAGAAAACGTTCTAACATCTGGCTCACTGACATTTGAGCCCCCATAAGCTGTGACCCCACCTGTCACTGAGGTTGGGAGGCCGTGTCCCATGTAACGGGTCCCGTTGGCAGGCTGGCTTGGCAGGGGTCACGACCAGGGTATGTAGCGGAGATTGGGGTCACACCATTGAACTGCGCGGGATGGAAAAGAGATTTTGGGAAACTAGTAAGCGTGCACGTGCAACGCACGTTTTACACTATGTATATACCATCAATCACATTTTTTCTTTTACCCGCAAAAAATCACGTTTTTCGTTTAGTGCGTCATTTGCAAAGCCACTGTATCTCGCCTTGATGGCGTGAACCATTCACTCAACGAGCGAGTCACAACTTGTATCCCCAGTTTCCCACTGATTTTCCAAAAGAAAAAAATTGTACTCCCTCATCTCCCCCAGCGCATCTCCTTCCCCTCACTGCTTCCCATGTCCCCCATCGCTGCGTCGGCCGAGAGCATCGATTCCTGCTGCCTCAAGGGCGTCCTTGCTCCTCCCTCGACCCTGCCCCTCTTCCGGTCCTCCCTGCAGCACACCGGGTCCAGCTCTCCCCCATCCCGCCTCCTGTCTGACCGACGCCTCCACTTCAACCTCCAGCAACCGCTGACCCACGACCAGCTGGAGGACGACCATTCCACCGACGACGACCTCCGGCCGGAAACCCTGGTCCATGCCTCCGCTCAAGCCTACACTCCAGGGACTCCATCCAGGCGGGTCCATCCTATAGAACGATAGAGAGGGAGAGAGATATGCGGAATATGTTGGATGTATTATTGAGCCTCATGGGCGAGTATATATAGGCGTACAGGGATCATCTTGGAGTGCAAGACAAGACACGAGAGTCCTATCTCTATCCTAGACTATCCGTTTATACGTACACGGAATATATCTCTACCACTCCCCCGCAGTCGTAGCGGGAGCGTCGTGAACAACATGAACGACGTGGACGGTCAGGCGGTCAGACTGGAGATAAACCGAAGTGGACCCCAGAAGGCTGACACCCCCCCGCAGTCGTAGCGGGAGCGTCGTGGACGATGTCGTGTCGCGAATGCTTGGACTGTAGAGGAAGCTGGTGAGGTGCAGGCGAGGTGGTAGCCCTTGTGCCGATGTCGAGGGAGCCGAGAGCGTGGGTGTTGCAACCTTGGTCGGGGTAGCCGCGCGAGGAGATGCCGTGGTCGATGTCGTGGTCGGGAGCCGGTGTCGAGGTAGCCGCACATGAAGCCGCAAGCGCATAGTGCGCGAGGAGAGTGACGGAGACGCGTCGAGGCAGTCGTGGAGGTTGTCGATGCCGAAGTCGATGCAGTCCGAGCCGTCGAGGACGAGGTGCTGCCCTAGTTTTGTCAGAACTAGGCGCACGTCGGGGACAAAGGCATACTCCGGTTTTGCCAGAACCGAGTACGCAAAGACGAAGTCGGCGACGCGGTCGAGGCAGTCGTAGAAGAGTCGATGCCGATGAAGACGTTGTCGAAGCCGATGAAGACGAGGCGCTGGCCCGAGCTTGCCAGGCTCGAGGACGCGTCGGGGACGAAGGCACGCGTCGGTGTTGCCAATACCGGG
This sequence comes from Lolium rigidum, assembly GCF_022539505.1. Lineage (NCBI taxonomy): Eukaryota > Viridiplantae > Streptophyta > Magnoliopsida > Poales > Poaceae > Lolium > Lolium rigidum. The sequence goes on from NC_061509.1 coordinate 278,325,429, forward strand.
CGTGCGAGGGAAGGGACCATCATGGACCGCGAGGTCGTGGTGGACGGAGACGTAGAAGGCGGCGAAACCAGCGGCAGCCAGGAGTGGCCATGCTGGATGCCTAGAACGTAGAGGTGGTCGGCGAGGCCTGCGACGACCAGAGTGGTCAGGCAGGGTACCTGTGGAGGTGCGGCGGCGGTACTCGAAGTTCGCGAGGAGGAACCCGGCGGCTTGACGTAGACCTTGCGCTGACGGTGGTGACCTGCGCCGATGGGGCGGCGCGGTAGTAGCCTGGAACGTCGGTGCGCGGGGACGGCGAAGTAGACTGCGTGCGGCGACGTCTCAGCCCGAGGGGCCGGCGTAGCTGCAGAGCGCGAGTCGATGCAGCGGCGGGAGGCCACCAACAACGTACACGCCTTGGAAGGCGCGTCGGAGGCCGGTAGCATGGACCAAAGGCGGCGGCGCTGCGGCCCGAAGGGGCGACGCAGCGGCAGCCCGTAGCTCGATCGGTGGTAGGCGCGTGCTCGGGGACGTGCTTGGCGGAGGTGCGCGCGGTCGGTTGATCAGACCGACGGCGGCGCTACGCGCCATGGCGTGGACGACGTGCCGCAGATTGGAGTCGTTGGCGACGCTGTCGGTGATGTCCCGGGCGATGACGGCGAAGACGGACCAGTGATGCACACCGCGCTGGCGAGACAGCCTGCTGCGTCGCACGTAGGCGTCCCGTGTGTGACGCGTGCGGCCGTGCCACGCGGTTGATGAAGATGGCCGGTGCAGTCGATGCCGAGGTTGGAGTAGAGGCGCGTGATGACGACGGCGGTGAGCGAATCAATCCGATCTATGATCGGCAAAACCAAAAAAGAAAACGCCGGTCGCTCGACCGGCGAGCAAAAAGAAAACCAATCTACGGATTGGAAAAAAAAGACTCGAGGGCAGCGGATCAACGGATCGGCGGACGAACCCTCATACGGTTTGCGCGGCCCCCGGAGTAGATCATGGAGATCGACCTCCCCGGGGGCGGCGCGGAAGCTTGGGCGGCGGCTAGGTTAGGATCGGCGCCGCTCTGATACCATGTAGAACGATAGAGAGGGAGAGAGATATGCGGAATATGTTGGATGTATTATTGAGCCTCATGGGCGAGTATATATAGGCGTACAGGGATCATCTTGGAGTGCAAGACAAGACACGAGAGTCCTATCTCTATCCTAGACTATCCGTTTATACGTACACGAAATATATCTCTAACACATCCTCTCTGTGTTTTTTTTCTTGCTATAGGAGGATTTTTCGGTTCAGCTTAGGCAAAGATTCAAGAACCAAGATATGATGTGTGCTTACTCTGTAGAAATAATGGTTGTTTTTACATGGGATAGAATGGCCTGAAATTTTAATGTTGTGTTGAACAAATATTCATCCATCCCATGTATGCAATGAACTGGGTGCAGATTCTAAGAGATGCAAATTTTGGGTTCAGGCACATGATAGATGATACGTAGATAAATACATTATGATGTTATTAATAGGACATTGGCTTGTCTGATTGGTTGATATTAGGTGTGAAAGTGAAACTGACACTGATATGTTTATTCTGTCTACCGAACCCTTTTAGCCATTGGTTCATCCATCACTTTTTGGCTGCATCGGATCAGTACAGCAAATGTAAAATCTCAGGTTAGGCTTTTGTGCGTTCAATCTGTGGTTAATTATTCACATTGACAAATGTTTTGTCATGCAGGCTAGATTGTTGAGCCAACTAGATTATTGCACTGTTGCGATGAGAAAACTTGCAAGTACTTATTCTCTCCATTATGTTCATGTTTGTTTGTGCAAAGATTTCATTTCCATTATGTCTTATAAATTGTTTCCATATTGCACTGCATTTCATTATGTTCTAATTAAAAGCACAAGCGAACACTCCATAAATTGTACACACCATAACTGAATCGAGTTATAGCATCAGCTTAACTGAATCGTGTTACACCAAAGATGTTTCTTATGTGCCAAAAGATGTTTCTTAGAAATATGCTATTGATACATTCAAGAGCGTGCGCTTGAGGGTCAAATCTCATGCATCCATCAGTGTGATACTTTGTAGTAAAGATGTGCTGATACTCCATAGCTCCAAGTTAAGGGACGTAATATATGAATCTGGAGATAAGATAAATAATTGGGACTTCTAGTTAGAATGGCGGAGTTTCAGATCAGAGATTGAACACACGTTGAACAGAATAGTTGACATTTACCTTCTGAGCTGAATCGAAAATCTCATTGTCTAGAAATAATTGAAAACAAAGTGACACTGCAAATAATTAGTGCGGTCAGGTTACTGTAAGTATTGACTAAGCTCTGAAACCAGCACAGAATCAAGGTTCTAAAAAAAGCTTAGGTCGACACCATGTTCGTTGATTATCATCATTAAGACCTACAATCAGCAAACAAATATTGTTAGCATCAACAGTAGCTAGGTTCAGTAGCATAAATGCAAATAAGCCATAGAAGAACGTACATTGCCTCATCCCTCCAAAACATCTCTATAGACAATGTTTTTGGTGCTTTTCCCAGATTTGCCAATGTCATTGTTAGGCTTGGCTAAAATACATGTCGTTTTTCTTGACACTCCCCTTGACAATGCAACATATAGCTGGCCATGTGCGAATACAGGCTCAGGAAGGTAAATACCAACATGTGGTATGGTCCCCTGTGCCTTGTTAATGGTCATTGCAAAACTCAGTCGGATGGGAAAATGTTTTCTTTTGAGTTTGAAGGGTAGTGAGATGTCATCGGAAGGCGACATAGGGATCCTAGGTATGAACACCCTCTTTCCAGCATGCTGACCGCCAACAATCTCTGCATCGATTGCATTATCCTGAAAGGCTCTGATCATGAGCCGTGTTCCATTGCATAAGCCATTATGAGGGTCTAGGTTCCGTAGCAGAATGACCGGGCAGTTGACCTTTACCTTCAAGGTATGTGGGGGCAAGCCGTTTGGTGTGATCGAGTTAAGAAACTCAATCGTGTAATTATTCTGCAAGTCATCTTCGATTGAGTCGAAGCTATGGTATACCTTTTCCTCACCTGGGAACCTGGAGATCATTTTGTCATTGAGGTCATCCACGTGCTCGTTCTTGGTTGAAAGAATTGCACGTGTGCTCATTACTCTCTTGACGTAGCGTTGGCGTGAAGCGATGGGAAGACACCTTCGATGAGTTTGTTAATTGCTTTCCCATCCTCGGTATAGTTGATCACAATGTCATCTGGGAGACGCACATAGTCGTCACCAATCGTCTCTTCTGTTCCATTGCCGATCCTTAAGAGGTATTCAGAGAACCAAGGGTCAGCTTGTGCACGCATATTGCGCGTGAGGCGAATCTTACAAATATTCTCCCACATATAGGATCTTAGCAGTGTAGCATCAGTGATCTGAGCTCTTGTCCCTCGTGTCACGACGGGAAGGACCTACCTAAAATCACCACCGAAGACGACAACCTTCCCCCCAAATGGCAAATCACATCCCATTATATCCTGAAGTGATCTATCAAGCGTCTCAACTGCTTGACGCTTTGTCATAGCGACTTCATCCCAAATTATCAAGGACGCTTGTTTAAGCAGCTCCACTGTACCACTCTGCTTTGTGAAACCACACATGTTGTAGTCAGTGAGCTTGATTGGAATTTTAAACCTCGAGTGTGCAGTCCGTCCGGCAGGCATTATTGATGCCACTATTCCTGATGTAGCGGTTGCAATTGCTATTAGGCCCATGTCACGCACCTTCGCAAGCAACGCCTTGTACAAATACGTCTTCCCAGTGCCTCCTGGACCATCAACAAAGAACGTCTGACTTTTTTGGTTCCTCACATGATCCATTATGTCATTGAAACCAGCTAGCTGCTCACTGTTCAAACAGTCAATTAGATCTAGATGTTCTTGGTCCACGGTGACTTGTCTCTCCTCATATACCTCTCTATAATCAGCGTCATAAGAGCCATCCGTCTCAACCAGATCTGGAAGTCCATAGCTTCTAATATCCTTACCCATAGATTGCACCAGATCCCTGATATCTCTAAGGACCATCTGCTCAAGTGCCGCCTCATTGGGTTGATTGCGACGATAATCCTCAGACATCGATGGCAGATGTTTGTCCCGCAATTTTCGGATTTCTGTTTCCTCGCAGAATACCAGTATAGTTGCGAACAAACGTCTAAGAGCATAAGGCATCTGAAATGTGGCTGCCTCCATCATGCAATCATCAATGGACTTGTCATGCTCAATGAGGCCTAATTGCTCACACGCCTCTCTGTTGGAACCGCATAGCCGGCCATTCACTGTTTTTAAGTCATCAAAGGAAGTGGCACCTCGAACATGACTTAGGAGCACCCGCAAGTAGTACCTCTCTCCTTCAGCCGGGTGTGCATACACCAATCGTCCGATCTGTGATCTCTTGTTTTTTCTCTTCTGCCACTTCTTATCTGCAGCAATCCACCTGTAGTGTTCTGGAAAATCTCTATACAACCATTTCCGTGCCTCTGCATACTTATGGTTCATATCAAAGTACTTAGTAAGCATGGATTTAGACGATGATGGTTTAGCAACAACATCTTCCAAATTATCACATGCTTTCCAGGTAACAGAATGCATGTTGGGCAAATGGAGCTGGAGCTGTAGAATAGAAGGACTAACACCAAACATGTGAAAACATAAAATCCTATAAATAGCCTCTGGAGGAGATATATATAGCGTGCATCCCTGTACTGGCGAATTTCATTGATGATTCCCCCGTCATTGATGACATCCTTCTCGAATGCAAATGATGCTTTATTATGCCCTTTGTAGATGTACTTGAATAAATACTTGACCGCCTTGATGCTCGAGCATGCTTCAACATTAATGTGGCAGTTGTATCGAATGAGAAGGATTGGGTTGTAAGGGACCACCCATCTATTGTCCAATTCTGCTCCTGTGATCTTAACTGCACACCCATCCTCCCTCCTTCTATAGATGGGATATGAATCCTTTCCCTGCTGTGTATGGCTGCAAAACTGCCGAGGGTAATGGAAACGACATTGTCCATCAATCATGCAAGGACAATTTTTCTTCAACGCGCCACAGGGTCCATGCAACATGTGTTTAACGACCAGATCATGTAGAACTGGAAACTTCTCTTTGTCAGGTATCTCTGCAGATATCACCCGATCATAGTCATCTGGGGTCTTTAACTTGCTATCTGATTTCATAATAAGAAGGATATGCTCATGCGGGAGACCTCTTTTTTGAAACTCGGTCACATGCACATAAGCTGCGACTACTCCAAAATGCTTACCCTTGGTCAATAAGTTCATCATGTCTCCCTGCTTAGCCTTGTAAACTCTTGCAACCAGGTCTGGACAACCTTTTCAATTCATCAGGAACATCTGGAATAAACACGCGGACTCTTCCTTTTCTACAGCAAAATGCAGGTCCCTCGAACTGGAACCTAATTGCTCCACAATGATCGCAGTCTTTAACCTTTTTTAGGACATGGTGTGTCTTTGGTAGATTTCGATAGATGATGGTATCAGCAATGGTATTTACTTGTGCTCCGTCAGTAGTGCGTCGTTCTTGTCGGTACGATTGATAGTCAACACCTGTCAATAAATAATAATATCAATATATTAACCAAAATATTAACAAATAATAGTATGTCAATTAATATACATACGATGTCCGCTGAATATCCTTGCTTCCTCATCAAGATCACCGTCTGCTGGATTTTCGTTACTACCTTCTGTCTCCAAGCATTCTAGCATTCAAAATTAATAGCTTTGAGCCAAAATAAAGGAAATAATAGACACTAAAAGTCAGTTGCATATTTGAATTACCAGGCAAGTAAAGATGGTTATCGGATGGATCAAATAATCCTGGATCACCAACCGTAGTGTCGGTCTGAATATTATCCATTGCGCTTCCCTGAATATCTTGATCATTGTTCGCAGTACATGGTCCGCAGCTTTGATTGGTCCAATCTCCTTATGTGCAGCGGTATTAGAGGTTATTAATAACACAAAATAGAAACTGCAAACTACGATTATGAACATGTACATGATAATTTCGAATATACCATTGATTGAATGAATAATTTTCTCGCTTGGAGTTGAGACTACATCGGCAGTACCCATTAGTGAGCCACATGTTTGAAGATTGCCAGCAGACAGAGCTTTCTTTTTAAGGTAGTATTTTCTCTTATTTTGGCGCAGAGTCTCCACTTGTTCAGGACTCATATAGTATCGAGCCCTATGACGTTTTTTTCCACTTCACGATCTTTCATCTGCATAGAACCTTCTGTTCCAACATTTTCAGGACAAGGGTGAGCTGAAAACATGCAAAACAATATATAAGAATTTATGATCTCACAAAATATTATTCATAGAATAAAATTAATGAAAATCCAGCATAACTGTTTACCAGGGTTGCCCATAACATCCTGGAAACTTGTAAGCAAATTTCGTCCATACATAGGAGACTGAAACATATAATCTCTTTGAGAAACATCCATAGGAGACTGAAATTTATCGGTTTTGCTATGTCTCAGTCAACTGAGAATTCCTTAAGTCTCAGTCACTCACAAAAATGCACTTGAGTTGCACTTTTCTGTCAAAAAAGTGCAATTGCACTTTTCTACTAAAAAAGTGCAACTGATTCGAGTTGCACTTTTTTTAAACTGCAGTTGCACTTTTCTGAGGTGACTGAGACTTAAGAAATTCTCAGTTGACTGAGATATAGACACACCCGAAATTTATTGTCATTGGATATTTGAGAAACATCCATAGGAGACTGAAACATGGGGTTTCTGGCTTTTGGAGACACATTCATAGGAAGTTGACCCAATTGGTTACTGCACTTCTGAGACACATCCATAGTAGAAGACTGGAACATTTGGTTAGTGCCTTTTTGAGGCACATCCATAGGAGTCGGAAACAATCGGGTATTGGTTATCTGAGACATTTCCATTGAAGGCTGAGTTGATTGGTTATGGACATTCATACACCGCGGTTTGGATTTAGAAGAATCCAAATGCAAACCTTCAGCAGCAGATGATTCCGTAATAGCAGCAGATGCTTCCGTAATAGCCTTCCGTTTATGATAATTGTCACGCCTTTTTTTGAGATACGCTTCTTTCTTTTCGACACTCATATTTGCATATCGCTCCCTGGCACGCTTATTTGATTGCTCTTGAAGGTTTGACTTACAATTGTTAATTGCACTTGGAGAAGCTAAAGAATGCAGGCCTTGATTTAGAGCAAAACGGAAGAAAGATTTAGTTAACGATATATGCAGAAGTGACAATACAAAAAACAGTCATAATACCTTCATGACAGTTAGATTGTGTAGGCTGATTTTCGACAAGACGTGAAATATTTAGACCACCTATAGCGATGAATGCAAACATATCATATTATTATCAAAGATCCAATAGTAAAGCATATGATTAGGAAAGCTATTTAAAAATAATGTTTTCATCTTTACCTTGTGCGGAATCAGAACGGCGGATGAATATGTTAGTAATATTTTCTAAAGCAGGCCGAACCATTACTCCTGATACATTTTTTCATGGGAAAATATTAGAACATTTGCATGTGAACTATACATAAATTTGATAATAAGAACTGGAAGGTATGGTGGTCCATCGCACAATGTATCATTTGTTGGAACAACAGTACAACATGATGTACATAATTATATATGTTTTCGTATATCTTTATGGCTCGCAAATTTTGAGCGCAGTTTTTATCTGATATGTTATTTGTTGTTTATTCCAGAATATACAAAATTGGAAGCCACCGATCCAAGGAAAACAGTCGATCATCAAAGAATACCTTCAATTAAAGTGGACAACTGTGATTGTCTATTAGCAGTAACATGTCCAAAAGCAGCACGTGCATGATTGGTATCTCCAGGATCTATATAAACCACAGATTGGATATGAAAATGAGGAAAATGAAGCAGTATACAGACTTAAGGTTTGTTTTGATTTGTAGAAAACCTGAATTTTTGTTTTGCGGCGGCGGCTTTTGGGATATGATCGCGCCCTCGCGCTGCTCGCCGGTGCGTAGAGTTCCACCCAATGTCTTGGACCTGGGCGATGCAGTGTTGGTGTACTGCTGCGGGGTGTGGATGCGTGTTCTGGAGGCTGGGCGTGCCGTCGCAGTGTGGAGGCTGGGCGTAGCTGATGATTTGTTGCAGGGAATGCGTCTGAGGTGTGGTGGTTGGTGGCGGACGACCTGCAGCAGGGAGGCCCATCTCCCGTAATCGCGTTGTAGTACATTCTATGGAAAGACACTGAATCTTTCAAATTAATTACTGTGTGATTTGATCTGCATGATAGTTATATGACGGAATCCCTCTCCTCTTAATCTGTATGTATATATGTGAGGGAATCCCTCTCCTCTTAATCTGTCTGTATATATGGTAGTCAGCAATTATTGCGTGATATGTTTAGCCGTGGAGCGTTGGCTTAAATTAGTCCTAGTTAGTCCTAGGAGGTGGGGAGAACAAATCAATCTGAATTGTTGGATCAACATGGATGGATGGTGGAGATTTAATTTTCCCACGGCATTTGGTGCCTTTATAAGTAGTAGAGATAGAGATAGAGATAGAGATATAGATTAACATCGGAAATCAAAGACGCTGGTCTGTCAAATACTCGGCAGAGAGGAGGATGATTACTGGTTTCCAGGTCGGTCTTGGCGGACCGGTCTTGGCTACTAGCTACCCTAGGGAGTATAGGCAACTCACTGACATTTTATCCCCCATAAGCTCTGACCCCACCTGTCACTGAGGGTGGGAGGCCCAGCCCATGTAAATGGCCCGTTGGCAGGCTGGCAGGGGTCGCAGCGGGCCCCGCTCGGCTCGGCCCATGTGCCCACCCGTACCCGTCTGGCTGTCTCCACCGTCCGCTGCCGCTGCCGCTGCCGCTGGCCTCAATCAAATCAAATCAATCATTACCCTCCCAACCCCACCCCGGACCTCCCCATTCCAATCAATCACCACACTCCCCATGACGACTCGCCCCGGTGACGGCGGCGGCGGCGGCGGCGGAGACGCCGACAAGCAGATGGTGCCCGTGGCCACCACCGCCAACGGCAACGGCACGACGGCTCTTGCGGTGCGCAAGGCCCCCTCCAAGGACCGCCACAGCAAGGTGGACGGGCGCGGGCGCCGCATCCGGATGCCCATCATCTGCGCGGCGCGCGTCTTCCAGCTCACCCGCGAGCTCGGCCACAAGTCCGACGGCCAGACCATCGAGTGGCTGCTCCGCCAGGCCGAGCCCTCCATCGTCGCCGCCACGGGTTCCGGCACCGTCCCGGCCTCCTTCTCCACCTCCTCCCCCTCCTCCTCCTCCTCCAACGCGCACGCGCACGCGCTGCACCACCACCAGCACCAGATGCTCCCGCACGCCGCGCCCTTCATCCTCGGCAAGCGGGCCCGCGGGGCCGACGACGAGGAGGGAGCGGTCAACGTCGCGTCCATGGGCCCCACCCCAGGTTTCTGGGCGCTGCCGGCGAGGGACTTGGGCCAGCTGTGGAGCTTCGCGCCGCAGCAGGAGTTGATGGTGTCGGCTGCGCCACCGCCCATGTCGGGCGAGGCGTCCGCGGCCCGGGTCGGCAACTACCTCCCCATGGCGCAGGCCAACCTCAACCTGCTCGCCTCCTTCTCCGGCGGACCCGCCGGGGCAGCCACGCCTGGGCGGGCCGAGGAGGAGACCACCGCACACTGAATTGGTAATGATTGTCAGCAGCTGTGTAGGGTTTTAGCGCTAGGGTTTCCAATTCTTCGTCGTCGGTAACGCTGCTGCTGCTGCTCGTCTGTGTGTCGGTCAACTGTCAGTTCAGGGTACAGGCTGCTTCCCGTGGTTTGCCTTTTGTTTTGCCTCTAGGAAGAGGATGGCTGGATTATTGCTGCTGCTGCTGCTGCTTAAATTAAGGAGTTCATCAGACATGGTCGTGTGGTCAGTCCAGTAGTTTAGGTCTCCTCAGGTGTTCAGTCAGATTGTCAGTCAGTAAGTATCGATGCTGTCAAATGTAGTTTCCTTTCACTGTTAATTCCAAGGAGGAACAACAAGGAAGGTTTGCTTGCACATCAAGGCTGACAAGGGAATGGATTTGCTTGCCCCTCTTGTAAGTCGTTTCGCCTCTTCATCTGCTGCTCTGCTTCTTAGGTCTCTTGTTCAGATTTTTCCTCCTTTTGGCTTTAGCTGGATTGAATTAGTGTTTTGGGTTCAATAAGGAAGTGATTGTTTTTGTAGCTCCTGTATGTAGTACATCTATGAAATTTTTTCATGTCAGTTTATCATCATCTTGAATGAATGAATGAAATCAGTGGACAAAAATAATGAGACAAGAGAAGAATTCATCTGTACATCACTCTCTCTCCCGTGACTCTTGTTGGTTCCGACGACTCTGTCTTCCTTCCTAGTACTTCGCCACTCACTACCACCATTGTTCTGCAAAATTTGGGGATGCACCCAGACCCAGGCAGCAGCTTTTTAAGAACATTAGCGGAATTTGATTAGACTTTTGGTAGTGAGGAATAGCACTTCAGTCTTATTGCGGCTGCTGTGCGCTAGGCTGGAATTAGAATAATCCTGTGGGGGCTGGTACCCGTCTGGGTGGCAAACCAACTTTTTTCCATTCATTCGTGCTGATGTTGAGAGGAATCGTGCGTGTCTCTGCATTTGCTTGGAATGGTTGGTGCCCTGTTATAATTATCATCATGATTCATTAGCATTTTTCTTTTTTGCTTTCTAATCTTTTTGAAGCTTGGTCTCTTTTCTAAAAGTGGAGACCGATGATGTGCCTACGATATATACCCCCTTTTCCCACCTTGGTCTCTTTTCGTCCGCTTCTATATTATCTCGGAGACCTGGAGAGCACTGACGATGGTCAACTCTGCTGCATTGCATGCTGGATTCACTGCGCTGGCAAAGTATGTTGGTGTCTCCAATTGTGCTCCCTGTGTTTATTTGGCCTTCATTTTTTGTTCCTTTCTTTTTTACTGTTATAATCCAGTCGCACTAGATTAGTTGTCCAGCTTGTAAAAGAATGTTCTAACTGTTCCCCTTCCTATTCTCGTGGTTAACTCATCTGTTGCTGAACTTGGCACGGTAAAAAAAGGCCGCCTCAGCTTCCCTTTTGATTTTGACATTAGATGGTAAAAGCAGCTTGACAAGTGTGATAAGGTTATGCAAACGGACGCTGAGCGACCGTTTGCGTCCGCGTGGACCGGAAATGCGTCTGGCACCCTCTGCGCCAGGTTTGCGTCTATGCGGACGCGGGAAGTGTCCGCTCGCTTCCCCACCGGGCCCGCCTGGCAGCGAGTCTGCATCGAGGGCATCGCTTCGGCGGTTAGCGCTTCCGCGTCTGCGCTGTAGCCTTCGTCATCAATGGCGCGGCTGCCTGTTCTGCACGCGCACTGGCGGGCGGTGGCTGGGCTTCTGCGCCGCCTTTAATGGCATCGTATCCCGTGCGCGGCCGCCCTTAAAAGACCACCGGCCGCGTTCCTCCTTCGCCCACACCTCCACTCGCACCACCACCGCCGCAGCGCCATGGGGAAGAAGAACGACTTCGAGGCCTCCGGCAGCGACAACAAGAGGGTGCCGCTCCCTGTCACGCTGGGGAGGCTCATGCACGGCAAATGGATGCCGTGCGAGGGCTGGTCGGGCGTGCAACTGCCTGGCGGCTGGCGGCTCAGCTGCCGCCGGGTGCCCATCCCTCCCGTCCCTGCGCGCGAGCCTGATCGGACCGCGGAGATCCGGCGAAGGAGGTGGTACCTGCCGTCGGACCTCCGCACCGATCCGGCGTACGCCATCGACTCCGGCAGCTGGCGTACGTATCTGACAACCGAGACAGATAAGAGAAGAAGGGCGGGCTTCATGGGCGACAGGGATTTTCCCTTCGGGGCTGCACCGCCGACTCGTCCATGAAGACAGGAGGCGCCGAGGCGTCGTCAGCAGGCGGTGACGCGCGCGCAGCACAACGACGCCGACGACCGCGACGACCACGACGCCTACGCCGCCTACGACGACGACGACTACATCGAGGCGCTCGCGTACCATAACGAGGAGGTGAAGGACGACAGCGACGACTACGTTGCGGCCGTCTTCCACGAATGGCAGCTGGCCGTGGCGGAGGGCCGTGTTTTCGAGTTCCCGGAGAACATGACGGACGACGAGATGGCGAAGCTCGGCGTCCTCGTCTCCGAGAACGACGCGCTTGTGCAGCCGCCGCTGCCCTGATACGCCACCGGCGTCATGCCGCCGGGCCTGTCGGAGGATGAAGCCCTTCGACTGGCACTACAGGACTCGGCGGCGCCACAACCGCAGCCCTAGGTGCCTCCTCCACCGCCGCCACAGCCGCAACCCTGGGCGCCTCCTCCACCGCCGCCACAATCATATCCCTGGGCGCCTCCACCGCTGCCACAGCCGTAGCTCTGGGCGCCTCCACCGCCGCAGCCCTGGGCGCCTCCTCCACCTCCAGCACCGCCGGCGCGCCCGGCGTACGCTCCCCCAGATGGCAACTGGCCGTGGGTGATACCGGAGCTCATCGTGCTCGACAGCGACGAGGAGCAGCAGTAGGCGTTAGGGTTTTTTTTCATGTTTTAACTATGTAAATTATGTTTCATGTATTAAAAAAAATGCGTCGTGCCGCTGGAGCCACCCCCGACGCAAACGGACGCGCGGTCGATTTCGACCATTTCGACCGACGCAAACGAATACGCGCGGACGCTAAAATGGGTCGCGCCGCTAGAGATGCCTTTACAGTATGATCACCATGCACACGCACGCACAAGAAAGCTGCCTTGTAGTAGTGTCTTTTCATGAAAACAAGTGAGACAAGAGTCAAAGCTTTCTTTAAAATGATGCACGCTGTATTGGGAGATTCTGGATTGTGCGTTTCTGACATAGATAATGGTGCATTTAGAGCATCTCCACGGCAGCCTCCAAATAGGCGTCGGCAGGAGCGTCAGCACTGTCGTATGGGGGACGCCGACAGAGCATATGAAGTTCGAACGATATTCATACGAAGTTCGAATGAAATTTGTACAAATTTAACGCGAATTCAAGCTAAAAAATTGAAAAAACATCTAGCGGCGCTGAAGTCTAGGTTGTCGCCGTCGGCGCTTGATGACCCGAAGGACCAACTGCCGGCTGATACGTCTCCAACGTATCTATAATTTCTGATGTTCCATGCTTATATTATACCAATTGCTACATGTTTTATATACACTTTATATCATTTTTATGCATTTTCCGGGACTAACCTATTAACAAGATGCCAAAGTGCCAGTTCCTGTTTTCTGCTGTTTTTGGTTCCAGAAAATTACTTCTGCGAATATTCTCGGAATTGCGCGAAACAAAAGGCCACCTCCCTATTTTTCTAGAAGCTTCACAGAGTCCGAAGGAGAGACGAAGGGGGGCCACGAGCTGGCCACCTCATAGGGTGGCGCGGCCCCACCTTCTGCCGCACCGCCAGGTGGGGTGGGCCCCTCGGGACTCCACCGACGCTGCCCCTTCGCCTATATATTGTCCCAGATGCGAACACCCTAAATAATCGAGTCATATTTCACCAAGGGTTCCGCAACGCCGCCGCCATCGACGACAAGTTTCGGGGGACAGAATCTCTGTTCCGGCACGCCCCCGGGACGGGGAATTGCCCCCGGAGTCATCTCCATCGACACCACCGCCATCTTCATCGCCGCTGCTGACTCCCATGATGAGGAGGGAGTAGTTCTCCCCCGAGGCTGAGGACTCTACCGGTAGCTATGTGGTTCATCTCTCTCTCCCATGGTGTGATCTTTATGTGATCATGAGCTTTGTAATCTAGTTGAATATGTAGATGTTACTCTTGTCTATTATGCACTCTAGAGGTTACTTTAATATGAACTCCGGAGTCACTCTCCACGGTGTGATGGTGACAGTGTGCGCATCGTGTGTGATTCCTTTATGACGTTGTGGAGCTTGTTTACTCCGGCTTGAGGTGTGCTTTTGCAGTCCTACACAATGAATGGTGTTTGTTATCCAACAAGAGAGTGTTTGAGAGTAGCATTTATTTATTCAATTATGTGATCATTGTTGAGAGTGTCCATTAGTGAAAGTATGATCCCTAGGCCTTGTTTCTAAGCATTGAAACACCGTTTCCAACAAGTTCTGCTACATGTTCGCTTGCTGCCATTTTTTTATTTCAGATTGCAATTACTACTTATAATCATCCATATTACTTGTATTTCACTATCTCTTCGCCGAACTAGTGCACATATACATCTGACAAGTGTATTAGGTGTGTTGGGGACACAAGAGACTTCTTGTATCTTAATTGCAGGGTTGCTTGAGAGGGATATCTTTGACCTCTACCTCCCTGAGTTCGATAAACCTTGGGTGATTCACTTAAGGGAAACTTTGCTGCTGTTCTACGAACCTTTGCTCTTGGAGGCCCAACACTGTCTACAGGAATAGAAGCGTGCGTAGACATCAAGCTATTTTCTGGCGCCGTTGCCGGAGAGGTAAGGTAAAAGGTATTCACATCCTCCGACTACTAAGCTGTTTCCTAGCACTATTGCCGATGTGTGAGTGCTCGAAGCTATTTCCTTTAGATTCTGCAATTATATCTTTTTGTTTCTTGTTTTTATTTCACTAGTTAGGCTTAATGGAAAACAACAAAAAAATTAGAGATCTTTATGTAATTTATATTGAATTAGGACATGATGTGTTTGAAGAGAGAATTTAAAAAACCATGGAACTTTGTTTGCAAAATAGTTGTAGCAATGTTTTTAGCATGAATTTTTTGAACACTATTATTTTTAATGCTATGGAAAAGTCTAAGCTTGGGAAAGCTGGTTGTGATATTTTTAGTCCCCCAAGTTTTGAGGAGAAAATTTTCTTTGATGATACTTTGCCTCCCATTTATGATGATTATAATGATAGTGGTATTTTGGTGCCACCTACTATGGAGGATAAAGTTTATTATGATTATACCATGCCTGCAATTTATGATGATTACAATGATGGTTGTGATAGTTTTACTCCCACTATTACTAATAAAATTGATTATGCTTATGTGGAGAGTAATGATACTTTTATGCATGTGGATCATGATAAGAATGCTTTATGTGATAGCTATATTGTTGAGTTTATTCATGATACCACTGAAAATTATTATGAGAGAGGAAAATATGGTTGTAGAAATTTTCATGGTACTAAAACACCTCTCTACATGCTGAAAATTTTGAAGTTACTCGTGTTTTATCTTCCTATGCTTATCACTTTGTTCTTCATGAATTTATTTGTGTACAAGATTCCTATGCATAGGAAGCGGGTTAGACTTAAATGTGTTTCGAATTTGCTTCTTGATGCTCCTTTTGCTTCATTTTCTATTTTCATGTGAGCATCATTAAAATCTTCTGCGCCTAGCTGAAAGGCGTTAAAGAAAAGCGCTTATGGGAGACAACCCATTGTTTTATTTCTGTAATTTTTCTTTTATATTTGAGTCAAGGTGCTTGTTACTACTGTAGCAATACCTTTGTATCTTTATTTTCTTGCATTTTTATGCCAAATAAAGTCTTTGATAGAAAGTTGATACTAGATTTGGATTTCTGCGCAGAAACAGATTTTTAGCTGTCACGAATTTGAGTTTTTCTCTCTGTAGAAGAATCCAAAAATCCTGAAAAAATTCATGAGTAATCCTCAGATATGTACGCAACTTTCATTCAACTGGAGCTTTTCCATCTGAGCATGTTAAGTGCCTCAAAAAAATTCGTCTTTACAGACTGTTCTGTTTTGACAGATTCTGTCTTTTATTTCGCATTGCCTCTTTTACTGTGTTTGAGTGGGTTTCTTTGCTCCATTAAATTTCAGTAGCCTTGGGTAATGTCCAGAAGTGTTGGGAATGATTGTGTTCTTGCTGAACATGTGAATTTTTGATTATGCACTAACCCTCTAATGAGATTGCTTTGAGTTTGGTGTGAAGGAAGTTTTTAAGGATCAAGAGAGGAGGATGATATAATATGATCAAGAAGAGTGAAAAGTCTAAGATTGGGGATGCCCCCTCGGTTCATCCCCATATATTCCAAGAAGACTCAAGCGTCTAAGCTTGGGGATGCCCAAGGCATCCCCTTCTTCATCGACAATTTATCAGGTCATCTCTAGTGAAACTATATTTTAATTCCGTCACATCTTATGCACTTTACTTGGAGCGTTTGTGTGCTTTTATTTTCGTTTTGTTATTTTCATTCTCTGAATAAATCGGATCCTAACATGCTTGTGTGGGAGAGAGACACGCTCCGCTTTTTCATTTGAACACTGGTGTTCTTCATTTTATTTTTAATGTTCATGGCAAAAGCTGAAAGCCGCTGCACTTATTGCTATTTGGTTGGAAACAGAAAATGCTTCATGTGGTAGTTGGTATACTGTCTTGAATAATTTGATACTTGGCAATTGTTTTGAGCTCTCAAGTAGATCATGTTTAAGCTCTTGCATCATGTAGTTTAAACCTATTAGTGGAGAACTACCGTAGAGTTTGTTGAAATTTGGTTTGCATGATTGGTCTCTCTAAGGTCTAGATATTTT
The DNA here is from genome assembly GCF_022539505.1 of Lolium rigidum. Classification (NCBI taxonomy): domain Eukaryota; kingdom Viridiplantae; phylum Streptophyta; class Magnoliopsida; order Poales; family Poaceae; genus Lolium; species Lolium rigidum. The sequence goes on from NC_061509.1 coordinate 278,342,002, forward strand.
CTGGTAAAAGTATTTGAGCAACAAGGAAGACAGTGTAGAGTCTTATAATGCTTGCAATATGTTCTTATGTAAGTTTTGCTGTGCCGGTTTATACTTGTGTTTGCTTCAAACAACCTTGCTAGCCAAAGCCTTGTACTGAGAGGGAATGCTTCTCGTGCATCCAATACCTTGAGCCAAAACCTATGCCGTTTGTGTCCACCATAACTACCTACTATGTGGTATTTTTCTGCCATTCCAAGTAAATACTTCATGTGCTACCTTTAAACAATTCAAAACTTTATTACTCCTTATTTGTGCCAATGTTTTATAGCTCATGAGGAAGTATGTGCTGTTTTATCTTTCAATCTTGTTGGGCAGACTTTCACCAATGGACTAGTAGCATATACATCCGCTTATCCAATAATTTTGCAAAAAGAGCTGGCAACGGGGTGCCCAGCCCCAATTAATTAACTTTCATTAATAATTCTCTTCACATGTTTTGCCCTGATTTATCAGTAAACAACTTAATTTTGCAATAGACACTCCTCCATGGTATGTGAAATGTTGGAAGGCACCCGAGGATTCGGTTAGCCATGGTTTGTGAAAGCAAAAAGTTGGGAGGAGTGTCATGTATAAATAAAACTAAAATACATGTGTAAACAAAAGAGAAGAGGGATGATCTACCTTGCTGGTAGAGATAACGTCCTTCATGGGAGCCGCTCTTTGAAAGTCTGTTTGACAAGGGGGTTAGAGTGCCCACTACCATTCGTTGACAACAACAAACACCTCTCAAAACTTTATTTTTATGCTCTCTTTATGTTTTCAAAATAAAAAGCTCTAGCACATAAGTAAGCTCTGCTTCCCTCTGCGAAGGGCCTTTCTTTTACTTTATGTTGAGTCAGTTTATGTTGGATATATGCCCAAGAGGCAATAATAAAATGGTTATTATTATATATCTTTGTGTTTATGATAATGTTTACATACCATGCTATAATTGTATTAACCGAAACATTGATACATGTGTGTTATGTGAACAACAAGGAGTCCCTAGTAAGCCTCTTGTATAACTAGTTTGTTGATTAATAGATGATCATAGTTTCATGATCATGAACATTGGATGTTATTAATAACAAGGTTATGTCATTATATGAATGATGTAATGGACACACCCATTTAACCGTAGCATAAGATCACGTCATTAAGTTATTTGCTATAAGCTTTCGATACATAGTTACCTAGTCCTTTCGACCATGAGATCATGTAAATCACTTATACCGGAAGGGTACTTTGATTACATCAAACTCCACTGCGTAAATGGGTGGTTATAAAGATGGGATTAAGTATCCGGAAAGTATGAGTTGAGGCATATGGATCGACAGTGGGATTTGTCCATCCCGATGACGGATAGGTATACTCTGGGCCCTCTCGGTGGAATGTCGTCTAATTAGCTTGCAAGCATATGAATGGTTCATAAAGAGACCACATACCACGGTACGAGTAAAGAGTACTTGTCAGGAGACGAGGTTGAACAAGGTATAGAGATACCGATGATCAAACCTCGGACAAGTAAAATATCGTGTGACAAAGGGAATCGGTATCGTATGTATATGGTTCAGTCGATCACTAAAGTCATCGTTGAATATGTGGGAGCCATTATGGATCTCCAGATCCCGCTATTGGTTATTGGTCAGAGAAAGGTCTCAACCATGTCTGCATAGTTCGCGAACCGTAGGGTGACACACTTAAGGTTTGATGTCGTTTAAGTAGATATGGAATATGGAATGGAGTTCGAAGTTTTGTTCGGAGTCTCGGATGGGATCCAGGACATCACGAGGAGGTCCGGAATGGTCCGGAGAATGGTAGCGTGCAATTCTTTTTTTTCTGAATAGAGTCTGCTATGTGTACGATGTATATAGGCTTGGGAAAAACTTATAAGAGTTCAATCATTTAAAAGGAAAATTATAGTTACGTGAATAGGGTCCGCTATCTCTACGCCATATGATCTAGAAAGAAAAAGGATAATCCACTTCTGTAAAAGGAAAACTATAAACGCCTCTCCTATCAATAAGGCAACGTGTCAAACAAAATTACACCCATTAATTTTATATCCTACTGTTCAAATAATTTAGATGGTGTGGCTCATTGTGGTGGCTCTATTAGACATCCATATTTTGCTTTTAGTATATAATAGATAGATAGATTTTATATCCTACTGTTCAAATAATTTAGATGGTGTGGCTCATTGTGGTGGCTCTATTAAACATCCGTATTTTGCTTTTAGTATATAAAAGATGACAAACTTAAATACATGGCGAGAAGTGTGTCCCGGATGATTTTGCATATGCCGAAGTATATGTCATCATAATGCTCAATATTTTTTATCTTTACATAATATATGCTGTTGGCCCTTCATACCCATTGCTGTGCCAACTAGAAAGAAAAAAAATTAAGGTGACAGGATTCAGCGAAGCTCAGCGGTTTATTCTGTTTCTCCTACATGGGAGAGCAGAGAGGATCGGCAGGGGTGGGACCTAGAAGAGCTTCATGGTTCGTCCTATTTACCAAACAGATGCTTGCAGCGTCGGAAGCGCAAAAGCAGAAAAATAGACATGGGCCAGAGAATAGTACGTTCGCGTGTGCGCGCGCCCAACGGAGACGGAGCTCCTTTTTCTAATGGTAGCTCTACCTCGTCCGTATATTAACCTTTCTTTGCTTACCCCACAACGCATCCACATTTATAGTTCAATTCAAATTGTAACCAACTCTAGCCCATCCATCATCCATGGCGTTCTCCAAGCCTGTCTTCGCCGTCCTCCTCCTCGCCGCCGCACTCCTCATGGTCGTGGATGCACAGCAGGCTACCGATGATTCTTCCTCGGTAATGTCCTGACCAATTAATTCCAGCGTATATATGCACTGATCAAATCTGCATCAGCTAATCAGCTTATGCAATCAGAAAATAAACGTCCGTATGTTTTGGGCTCGAAGGATATACGATCCTTGCCTAGCTAGATTGAGTACCCGTGCTAATGAATTACCTATTTTCTTTTCCATGTGATCATCCTACATACATCTCTTTATATACAGGTGATGGGTGGCGGCCAGCGGTCTCTGCTTGGGGAGACAAAAATAGGTATGTACGTGCATGCACGATACACATGAATGTGCGCTCTACCTCAGTCCATATCATCTCAAACATATAACTGATCTCTGAACATGTATATATAATTGGTGATGGTAAACGGAAGACTGCACATCGGCGTGTGAGGCACGGTGCGGGCGGAACTGGAAGAACAAGATGTGTAACAAGATGTGCAACATCTGCTGCGGCAAGTGCAACTGCGTCCCCTCCGGCACCGGCCAGGACACCCGTGGACAGTGCCCCTGCTACGCCAACATGGTCAATTCCAAGAACGGAAAGCCCAAGTGCCCATGAACCATCACTGAAGTCGCCCTCAATAGCAGGCTAGGCTAGGCTATTTCCATCCATCAATAATTCTGCTGCTGCTGCTGTTCATCCATCTTAGCACATATGCATCTGATGGATGTCAATTGTTTTTGTTATGGATCACACATAATCATGTATCTATGCATGCTTATAGTACAATTTTTTTATGATCTCATACTTTATTGCAAGGGAAAAAAGAGAGGAAAGGTTATTTAGACGCTGTATTGCCTGGTATTTGATCCTTGGGCCGAATTGGTACATAATCTATATATTGTCCCATGCATACAGACAGTTGTACGCTTTATAATACTGGACTAACACTATGCCCATTGCCCGCGCGAACTGCTGCTGAACAAAAAAAAACTTGAATATAAAATTTATGAATGATGAATGTGCAATATGATAGCATGGTTACCGTGCCTTCTAATCAACACTACTTTTGGTCTAAATTAGAAATGTTGCTTTTATTTTATAAACCACGGATCAGAGAGGGTTAATACAAAAATCAACCATTGAAAAAGTAGACAAGATCTTCTAGTGCTAAACATGTTGTAATCTATTAACAGACTGACAGGTAGCCTCACACAAGATATCTTGAGCAAACAACAGCAGCAGGTTGCATCCAGGAACCATACATTCATACTGATCCTATGGAACATGAAACGCCATAGCTGAATCTAGAGTACATCCATATAAATAACCTGCAAAACATTAGTAGTCTTTTCTATTAAACACAATGTTATTTCTACAATTTGATATGAACCAACATAAAGTTAAAACACCAATGCGATTTTTAGCCTTAGTTTTCGTGTCGATGCCATTTAGCCAATTTCCATATAGAGTTGTAATATTAGTCGGTGGTGGATATCAAAAGTATCATCAACAACATGCCAGACTAACTTAGCAAAAGGACAAGAGATAAAATGATGGTTCACTGTCGCCTCCGAGTTGCTTAAAGAACATTTAGTACTCCCGTTCGAATTCCTTTTAGATAAATTATCATGTGTGAGTAAAACCTTTTTATTTAGGAACCATACAAAAACTTTTATCTTTAGTGACATTTTCAGCTTCCAGAGATATCTTCTATGAAAACAAATGTGTCCATTCATTAAATCCGCATACGTCAATTTAACTGTAACTAAAACCTGATGGCGTTAATTTCCAGACAAAGAAATCAGACTCACTGTTTAACCGTACCTCCATTAAATGGCAGCACAAATGGACCCAAGAATCACATTTGTTACCGGTTAACTGACGTGTAAAACCCATGTTTATGGGAATCGATGACAACACGTTTGCAACAGAGACCGATCGGGGTCGTTTAATGTTGTACTACTATAATGAAGTATACTGATGAGGGGGGATAGGCCTAGCCAACTATCTTCCTAGAACCGAACGGCAAAACCATCCCCAATTTCTAACATTCGTAAAATCTTCCAAAAAGACGAGTCCGTCGGTCCTTGAACTTGAGACAAAGTTTTTTAAGTCAGGTACTTATTGCAAAGCAGTTTTTGCCATACACCCTCTTCATTAACACTAGTGGAAAACTGACCTTCAGTCTCGGTTCGTTTGGGACTTTACTCCCGGTTGTGCAACTTGGACTGCACATTCGGGACTAAAGTCATCTACCTTTAGTCCCGGGTCAAATATAAACTGGGACTAAAAGGTCCTCCACGTGGTGCAGCCAGGAGGCTTGTGGTGGAGGACCTTTGATCCCGGTTCGTAAGACGAACCGGCATTAAAGGGACTCTGCCGCGGCAGAGAAAATTGCCATTTACCTGCCGCGGTAGAGGTTTAGGGTGGAGCAGCGTTTCTCTGCCGTGGCAGAATTTCAGGGCTTTATATTGTTCATTCATATCTGCAATCCATACATCATTCAAGAAACCATAAACATCGTCATGAATTGTCGTGGTATCGTCACGGCATATGCCATAGAATGGCTAAAGTCAATGGTTCCGGCTAATGGCCCACGGCGGTTTCTGTATGCGGGTATGAGCACGAGCGACACAGCGACGTACCCAGGTTCGGGGTCCTCGTGTGGAGGTAACACCCCTACTCCTGCTCTAGAGTGTATGTATGATGAGTGATGGTACAATGGTGCTCCTTGAGCTGTATCCGGCTGCTAAGAGAGGACTGGAGGTAGAAGAAGACCTCTCTCCCGAGCGGTTCTAAGTATGAAATGAGAATTGGTCGATCGTCCCCCGCACGGGGGGGGGTAGTGTGGCTTATATAGTGCCAGTAAAATTACAAAGATGTCCCTATAGCCTTCCGGCCAGTCCCACCGACTCCGGCTTCTCCGCTCCTTCCCGAGGCGCTGGCGTCACCGGCCGTTAGGGCCTGTCCGTCCTTCCTGCCGAGGTCAGTGGAGACACGATGTGCGGAGCGACGTGGGCTAGGCGTTCGTTGTATGCGCCCGTAGCCTGCGGCGCGTGACGTAGCTAGGCCATGATGGCCTGTTCGACGCAGGGCACTGTTGCTCTACAGCACCCCCCGCTTTACGGGATATGAGATCATCAGTGGACTTTTGCACCCGGATGACCTTTCCGGAGCCTTCTCCTACAAGGATCACCAGCCTCGAGCCGGTTAGGGGAGAGCCAAACCCAGCCGGACATGGCATGTAGAACCCGGCCCAGCCATAGCACAGCTGGCCATGACTGGACCAGCGTAGACTTGTGATTAGCAAGGCAGCCGGCCACGGCTCCAGCTGGCTGCTCCTCAGCGGGCCTTTGCCGCGGGCCATCCGGCCTCAAGCCAACTATTCCCAGTCTTTTGCCATACCCGGGGTCTTCCCCCCGACATTAGCCCCTGAAGCTGCCGAGGTCCTGTGTAGAGAAAGACCTGGGTAGGTTTTCCCTAGCTGTTCGTTGTTGATCTCATGGATCTTGCTGAAAAGCATTTGAGGGGCCGGCTAGGAATTTCCTCCAGCCGGCTACGCCCTCTTTCGGCTTGCTTCGTCCGGCTGTTCTCGAGTCGGATGCCGCTTCGGATTTACAAACTTGGTTCTCTTAAGTGCTGGAGACATCTCCGCCTCATTGATGAGGTAGCAACCGATTCTGGGAAGTGTGTCCGGCTTCAGCGGGGACGTCCCGAAGTTAACGCCGCCTCGGGGCGGGCGCTGTGATTTGACCGGCTCTGACGGGAATCTCTGTCCCTGGCGTAGCGTACAGTCGCATCAGTGTCGCCTCCGGATCTTCTGCGGTCGTGGCTGGCGTGGCGTCGAGCAGTTATTGTTAACGACTGGGGTAGTGTGGATCATGGGCGCAGTTAATCCTGCGGCGCCGCCCACGTCCCCCACGTCGTCCACTTGCCTCCCTCTTCAAATAGGCGTGGGGAGGCACCGAGGAGTCCCTCTGTCACTTCTTCTTCCTTGCTCTCTGCACACCGCTCTCTGCTCCCTTCGCTCCTCTGCGCGCAGCTTGATTCCTTCGGCGAGCTCCGGTGGATCTTCGCGTCCGGACACGGTGGGACTGCTCACTCGACCAGCCGCCGCAGCGCAGCCGTTTCGGTGCCACGGGAGGTCGCTCATCCACGCCGGGCGTCTCTCTACCGACCTTCGCGCTGCTGCCCTCTTTGTCGACCACGGAGGAGATGGCGCAACCGAGCGGCTCGTGGGAGGGCTCCGTCGTGACTGCCGAGGATGTGGAGTGCCTCCGCTGAACCTGCCGCATCCCGACGGGGGTGGTGGCCCGCGTCCCGGAGGAGGAGACGGTGCCGGATCCGCAGCCCGGCGAGCGGGTCGTCTTCATCTCGCACTTCGAGAGGGGGTTTGAGCTGTCGGCGAGCCCCTTCTTCTGCGCCTTACTCGATTTCTTCGGGCTTCAGCCGCATCACCTTTCAGCCAACGAGTGTGTCACCCTCTCTTGCTATGTTGCCTTCTGCGAGGGCTACGCCGGTCTCTGGCCCGACGTGGACTTCTGGAGCTAGCTGTTTTACATCAAAGCCCAGACCACGGACGGCGAGCTGCGCGCCTACGGGGCGGCTTCGCTCTACTCGTGCCCGCAAACTCCCTTCCCGAAGATTCTGACTGTTGACTCGGTGAAGAAATGGCAGGTCACCTTCTTCTACGTCAAGAACGACAACCCGGCGTTTGACCGCATCAACCTGCTAGAATTTATGTTGGAGCCGCCCTCCAAGCTGAACTAGGGGCACTGCTACAAGCCGGCTGATCCTGAAGCCGAAGCCAACCTGCTGTGGGGGTTCCTAAGGACTTGCATCACGGAGGACCTGCTAATGGCTGCCGATCTCCTCTGCTGCGACGCCTCCCGCCGGGTGCTGTCGCTGCAATGGTGGGTCCACAAGATTGGCCACATGAGTGGCCGGTTTGATGTCCAAAATGGAGCTCTCCCCCGCGGGGGTGGCCAGGCGGGTGAACTTCGTCTCCCAAGCCAAGCTGCCGGACAAATGGCAGTGGGGGATGGAGCATTTCTATCGGGCCGACCCGCCGGCTCTCGTAAATTTCTTTTGTATTGGGCCGGCTCACCGACACGCTGCTGCCTTTTTTGCTGGTTTGCTCGCCTGCGGTAGCCTTATTGCCTATGCCGTCTGCAGAACTTCTCGCGGCAGCTCGCCGAGGATGGGGACCTGGTGGAGAAGGTGTGGCAGGCCGACCATGCCGACCCGGCTGACCGCGCAGCTGGCGATGATGAGAGCCCAGAGGCCGCCTAGCAGGCCGCTAAGGGGCGTGCTGATCCGCCGCCATCTCTTCAGCCGGAAGAGGAAGCAGCGCCGGCTGCTTCGGTGCCACTTCACGTGGCTCCCCTGTCTGTGAGGCCGGCCTGCGGCCTCCGCATCCGCGCCCAAGGTGCGGAAGAGGACCACCGCCCGCTCGAGGCCGTGTTGAAGAAGCAGCGCGGATGGCGCCGGCAGGTCCGGAAGCAGCCGTGTGAGTTTCTTTTTATCAACTTTTTGATTCCTTTTCTTTCCCTCTTTCTCATTTTGTTGTTTGCTTGACTGATCTAGGGCCTCCATCAAGTTTTCCAAGGGCGCCGGGGCTGGTCCGGCTTCGGTGTCATGTCGCCGCCGCCGCAGCAGACGAGGAGGAGCCGACTCCGCGGCCTCCGCCTCGGCGCGTATGATGCGTGTAGTTGACACGTCCGTTGGGAACCCCAAGAGGAAGGTGTGATGCGCACAGCGGCAAGTTTCCCTCGAAAGAAACCAAGGTTTAATCGAACCGAGGAGGAGTCAAGAAGCACGTTGAAGGTTGATGGCGGCGGGATGTAGTGCGGCGCAACACCGGAGATTCCGGCGCCAACGTGGAACCTGCACAACACAACCAAAGTACTTTGCCCCAACGAAACAAGTGAGGTTGTCAATCTCACCGGCTTCGTTGTAACAAAGGATTAACCGTATTGTGTGGAAGATGATTGTTTGCAGAGAAAACTAGTAAGAACAAGTATTGCGAGCAGATTTGTATTTCAGTATTAAAAGAATGGACCGGGGTCCACAGTTCACTAGAGGTGTCTCTCCCATAAGATAAAAGCATGTTGGGTGAACAAATTACAGTCGGGCAATTGACAAATAGAGAGGGCATAACAATGCACATACATGATATGATAAGTATAGTGAGATTTAATTGGGCATTACGACAAAGTACATAGACCGCCATCCAAGCTGCATCTATGCCTAAAAAGTCCACCTTCAGGTTATCGTCCGAACCCCTTCCGGTATTAAGTTGCTAAGCAACAGACAATTGCATTAAGTATGGTGCGTAATGTAATCAACAACTACATCCTCGGACATAGCGCCAATGTTTTATCCCTAGTGGCAACAGCACAACACAACCTTAGAACTTTCTGTCACTTGTCCCAGGTGTCAATGCAGGCATGAACCCACTATCGAGCATAAATACTCCCTCTTGGAGTTAAAAGCAAAAACTTGGCCAGAGCCTCTACTAGTAACGGAGAGCATGCAAGATCATAAACAACACATATGTAATAACTTGATAATTAACATGACATGGTATTCTCTATCCATCGGATCCCGACAAACACAACATAGAGTATTACGGATAGATGATCTTGATCATGTTAGGCAGCTCACAAGATCCAACAATGAAGCACAATGAGGAGAAGACAACCATCTAGCTACTGCTATGGACCCATAGTCCAGGGGTGAACTACTCACTCATCACTCCGGAGGCGACCATGGCGGTGTAGAGTCCTCCGGGAGATGAATCCCCTCTCCGGCGGGGTGCCGGAGGAGATCTCCGAGATCCCCCGAGATGGGATCGGCGGCGGCGGCGTCTCGGTGAGGTTTTCCGTATCGTGGTTTTTCGCATCGGGGGTTTCGCGACGGAGGCTTTAAGTAGGCGGAAGGGCGAGTCGGGGGCACGACGAGGGGCCCACACCATAGGGCGGCGCGGGCCCCTCCTTGGCCGCGCCGCCATGTGGTGTCGCCACCTCGTGGCCCCACTTCGTATGTTCTTCGGTCTTCCGGAAGCTTCGTGGCAAAATAGGCCCCGGGTCTTCGTTTCGTCCAATTCCGAGAATATTTCGTTACTAGGATTTCTGAAACCAAAAACAGCGAGAAAACGAGACCGGCACTTCGGCATCTTGTTAATAGGTTAGTTCCGGAAAATGCACGAATATGACATAAAGTGTGCATAAAACATGTAGGTATCATCAATAATATGTCATAGAACATAAGAAATTATCGATACGTCGGAGACGTATCAAGCATCCCCAAGCTTAGTTACTGCTCGTCCCGAGCGAGGTAAAACGATAACAAAGATAATTTCTGAAGTGATATGCCATCATAACCTTGATCATACTATTTGTAAACATATGTAGTGAATGCAGCGATCAAAACAATGGTAATGACATGAGTAAACAAGTGAATCATAAAGCAAAGACTTTTCATGAATAGTACTTCAAGACAAATATTAATAAGTCTTGCATAAGAGTTAACTCATAAAGCAATAAATCAAAGTAAAGGTATTGAAGCAACACAAAGGAAGATTAAGTTTCAGCGGTTGCTTTCAACTTGTAACATGTATATCTCATGGATAATTGTCAACATAGAGTAATATAACAAGTACAATATGCAAGTATGTAGGAATCAATGCACGGTTCACACAAGTGTTTGCTTCTTGAGGTGGAGAGAGATAGGTGAACTGACTCAACATAAAAGTAAAAAGAATGGTCCTTCAAAGAGGAAAGCATCGATTGCTATATTTGTGCTAGAGCTTTTATTTTGAAAACATGAAACAATTTTGTCAACGGTAGTAATAAAGCATATGAGTTATGTACATTATATCTTACAAGTTGCAAGTCTCATGCATAGTATACTAATAGTGCCCGCACCTTGTCCTAATTAACTTGGACTACCGGATCTTTGCAATGCACATGTTTTGACCAAGTGTCACAATGGGGTACCTCCATGCCGCTCGTACAAAGGTCTAAGGAGAAAGCTCGCATTTTGGATTTCTCGCTTTTGATTATTCTCAACTTAGACATCCATACCGGGACAACATGGACAACGAGATAATGGACTCCTCTTTAATGCATAAGCATGTGGCAACAATTATTATTCTCATATGAGATTGAGGATATGTGTCCAAGACTGAAACTTCCACCATGAATCATGGCTTTAGTTAGCGGCCCAAAGTTCTTCTCTAACAATATGCATGCTCCAACCATGAAGGTGGTAGATCTCTCTTGCTTCGGACAAGACGGACATGCATAGCAACTCACATGATATCCAACAAACAATAGTTGATGGCGTCCCCGAAACATGGTTATCGCACAACAAGCAACTTAATAAAAGATAAAGTGCATAAGTACATATTCAATACCACAATAGTTTTTAAGCTATTTGTCCCATGAGCTATATATTGCAAAGGTGAATGATGGAATTTTAAAGGTAGCTCTCAAGCAATTTACTTTGGAATGGCGGATAAATACCATGTAGTAGGTAGGTATGGTGGACACAAATGGCATAGTGGTTGGCTCAAGTATTTTGGATGCATGAGAAGTATTCCCTCTCGATACAAGGTTTAGGCTAGCAAGGTTATTTGAAACAAACACAAGGATGAACGGTACAGACAAAACTCACATAAAAGACATATGGTAAACATTATAAGACTCCATACCGTCTTCCTTGTTGTTCAAAACTCAATACTAGATGTTATCTAGACTCTAGAGAAACTAAATATGCAAACCAAATTAACAAGCTCTAAGTATTTCTTCATTAATGGGTGAAAAGTATATGATGCAAGAGCTTAAACATGAGCACAAAAATTGCCAAGTATCACATTATCCAAGACATTATAGCAATTTACTACATGTATCATTTTCCAATTCCAACCATATAACAATTTAACGAAGAAGAAACTTCGCCATGAATACTATGAGTAGAGTCTAAGGACATATTTGTCCATATGCTACAGCGGAGCGTGTCTCTCTCCCATAAAGTGAATGCTAGGATCCATTTTATTCAAACAAAACAAAAAACAAAAACAAACCGACGCTCCAAGCAAAGTGCATAAGATGTGACGGAATAAAAATATAGTTTCGGGGAGGAACCGATAATGTTGTCGATGAAGAAGGGGATGCCTTGGGCATCCCCAAGCTTAGACAGCTTGAGTCTTCTTAGAATATGCAGGGGTGAACCACCGGGGCATCCCCAAGCTTAGAGCTTTCACTCTCCTTGATCATATTGCATCATACTCCTCTCTTGATCCTTGAAAACTTCCTCCACACCAAACTCGAAACAACTCATTAGAGGGTTAGTGCATAATAAAAATTCACATGTTCAGAGGTGACACAATCATTCTTAACACTTCTGGACATTGCATAAAGCTACTGGACATTAATGGATCAAAGAAATTCATCCAACATAGCAAAAGAGGCAATGCGAAATAAAAGACAGAATCTGTCAAAACAGAACAGTCCGTAAAGATGGATTTTATTAGGCCACCAGACTTGCTCAAACGAAAATGCTCAAATTGAATGAAAGTTGCGTACATATCTGAGGATCATGCTCGTAAATTGGCTTAATTTTCTGAGCTACCTACAGGGAGATAGACCCAGATTCGTGACGAGCAAAGAAATGCTGGAACTGCGTGATAATCCAAATCTAGTACTTACTTTTCTATCAAAGACTTTACTTGGCACAACAAAACATAAAACTAAGATAAGGAGAGGTTGCTACAGTAGTAAACAACTTCCAAGACACAAATATAAAATAAAGTACTGTAGTAAAAACATGGGTTTTCTCCCATAAGCGCTTTTCTTTAACGCCTTTCAGCTAGGCGCAGAAAGTGTAACTCAAGTGACATCGAAGGGTGGTGCACCTACAGCGGGGTTTGGTGTTTTCTCAACCATGCATAGTATATTGGATACATAAGTTTCAGCGTCTCCCTTTTCATTAGTCTTGGGCTTGCTACTCTCATCGAACAAATTTTCAGGAACAAGCCAAGCATAGTTATTTTCTAGTGCATCATTCATAGCTAGGAGTTTGCATGGTATTGGTGCTTTGATCTCCCCACCATCATTAGCATTATTAGTATACCTTATCCTATCCATGTCCATTTTTTCAAGGAGACTAACAAAATTAGTATGAGAACCAAGCATATTAAATTTAGCGAAGACCTTTCTAGCCTCTCTTGCTAGACCTCCAAATTCTCTAAGAAGGGTTTCTAAAACAAAATCTTTCTTTTCCCCCTCTTCCAAATCACCAAGTGTAAGAAACATGTGTTGGATTATAGGATTAAGATTAACAAATTTAGTTTCCAACGAGCGAACTAAAGCGAGCAGCAGCAATTTCATAAGTAGGAGCAAGTTCTACCAAGTGTCTATCTTCAAAATCTTCAACGGAACTAACATGGGTGAAAAATTCTTCTATATTGTTCCTCCCAATTATAGACCCTTGTCCTACCGGTATGTTCTTTGTGGTAAAATTAAAAGGAAACATGATGAGTAAAGTAAATGCAAGTAAACTAATTTTTTTGTGTTTTTGATATAGCAAACAAGACAGTAAATAAAGTAAAGCTAGCAACTAATTTTTTTTGTGTTTTGATATAATGCAGCAAACAAAGTAGTAAATAAAATAAAGCAAGACAAAAACAAAGTAAAGAGATTGAGAAGTGGAGACTCCCCTTGCGAGCGTGTCTTGATCTCCCCGGCAACGGCGCCGAGAAAATATGCTTGATGGCGTGTATTTCACACGTTCGTTGGGCAACCCCAAGAGGAAGGTATGATGCGCACAGCAGCAAGTTTTCCCTCGGAAAGAAACCAAGGTTTATCGAACCAGGAGGAGCCAAGAAGCACGTTGAAGGTTGATGGCGGCGGGATGTAGTGCGGCGCAACACCGGAGATTCCGGCGCCAACGTGGAACCTGCACAACACAACCAAAGTACTTTGCCCCAACGAAACGAGTGAGGTTGTCAATCTCACCGGCTTGCTGTAACAAAGGATTAACCGTATTGTGTGGAAGATGATTGTTTGCGAGAGAAAATAGTAAAACAAGTATTGCAGCAGATTTGTATTTCGAGTATTAAAGAATGGACCGGGGTCCACAGTTCACTAGAGGTGTCTCTCCCATAAGATAAAAGCATGTTGGGTGAACAAATTACCGTCGGGCAATTGACAAATAGAGAGGGCATAACAATGCACATACATGACATGACAAGTATAGTGAGATTTAATTGGGCATTACGACAAAGTACATAGACCGCCATCCAAGCTGCATCTATGCCTAAAAAGTCCACCTTCGAGGTTATCATCCGAACCCCCTCCGAGTATTAAGTTGCTAACAACGGACAATTGCATTAAGTATGGTGCGTAATGTAATCAACAACTACATCCTCGGACATAGCGCCAATGTTTTATCCCTAGTGGCAACGAGCACAACACAACCTTAGAACTTTACATCCACTGTCCCAGGTGTCAATGCAGGCATGAACCCACTATCGAGCATAAATACTCCCTCTTGGAGTTAAAAGTAAAAACTTGGCCAGAGCCTCTACTAGTAACGGAGAGTATGCAAGATCATAAACAACACATATGTAATAACTTGATAATTAACATGACATGGTATTCTCTATCCATCGGATCCCGACAAACACAACATAGAGTATTACGGATAGATGATCTTGATCATGTTAGGCAGCTCACAAGATCCAACAATGAAGCACAATGAGGAGAAGACAACCATCTAGCTACTGCTATGGACCCATAGTCCAGGGGTGAACTACTCACTCATCACTCCGGAGGCGACCATGGCGGTGTAGAGTCCTCCGGGAGATGAATCCCCTCTCCGGCAGGGGTGCCGGAGGAGATCTCCGGAATCCCCCGAGATGGGATCGGCGGCGGCGGCGTCTCGGTAAGGTTTTCCGTATCGTGGTTTTTTTCGCCTCGGGGTTTCGCGACGGAGGCTTTAAGTAGGCGGAAGGGCAGAGTCGGGGACCGACGAGGGGGCCACACCATAGGGCGGCGCGGGCCCCCTTGGCCGCGCCGCCATGTGGTGTCGCCACCTCGTGGCCCCACTTCGTATGTTCTTCGGTCTTCGGAAGCTCCGTGGAAAAATAGGCCCCTGGGTCTTCGTTTCGTCCAATTCGAGAATATTTCGTTACTAGGATTTACGAAACCAAAAATAGCGAGAAAACGAGAGCGGCACTTCGGCATCTTGTTAATAGGTTAGTTCCAGAAAATGCACGAATATGACATAAAGTGTGCATAAAACATGTAGGTATCATCAATAATATGGCATAGAACATAAGAAATTATCGATACGTTGGAGACGTATCACTCCCCAGCCGGAAGAGGAAGCGGTGCCAGTTGCTGCGGCGCCACTTCGCGTGGTTCCCCTGTCCGTGAGGCCGCCTACAGCTTCCGCATCCGCGCCCAAGGGGCGGAACAGGACCACCGCCCAGATCGAGGCGGCGATCAAGAAGCAGGGACGGACGGTGTCGAAGCAGGTTCCGGAAGCGGCGGGTGAGTTTCTTTTTATCAACTTGTTTGATTCCTTTTCTTTCCTTCTTTCTTATCTTGTTGTTTGCTTGATTGATTTAGGGCCCCCATCAAGTTCTCCAAGGGAGCCGGGGCTGGTTCGACTTCTGGCGTTGTGTCACCACCGCCTTCGCAGCGACAGAGGAGGGAGCCAACTCCGCAGCCTCCGCCTCGAGCGCGTACGCCGCCTGTCTTCCCGCTGCCTGCCACGGAGGCGGGGACTTCTTCTTCTTCTGTGCTGCCACCGAGCGGGCCCGGATCCAGTTCCCGAACCGAGCCGGCCCGCCGCTCCAGCCAGCTGACCATCGGCGACCTTCTCCAGCGCCGCCGGCCTGAAGGGCCGGCTGTGGGAGCAGGCGGGGCCGCGCTTGAGGTTGTCGCCATTGATGCGATCCCAAGGGCTGCACCGCCGCCACCGGATCCTGTTGTCACCGCCGACCAGGCGGACCAGGCTGTGCCGCCCCCGGCTTCGGAGCCGTCCATGGAGGAGTCGACCCGTTCGGCTGATGCGGACGCCAGGGCATTGGGTTAAGGCCAAGGGGCCAGCGCAGGAGCCTCAAGGGCCTCCGTAGCCGCTGGTGAGCCTCCTCGTGTCCCCGGCTGCTTTACTGGTGCACGTTGTTTCTGCCCCCGACTCCAGCCTGGGTTCTGCGGGCACCATGGAGAAGGAGTGGCGCGACGCCGACGTGCATGAGGTGACGAGTCGGGAAGGGAATAGGGGGATGGCCTCCATGGAGATGTTCTTCTCCGACTTCCGCGCTTTCGCCAAGGCCACCGCCACCGAAGCTGACAACCGCCTGAAGCGAGTTGAGAAGGTTAACAAGGTAAATCTCTTCTTGTCCATTTTTTGCAATTTGGTGTTGTCCTGGTAGCCCTCCGAGGCACGGGCCGGCTGCTGTGGAGCCGGCTTGGGTTTCGTTTATGTACTGACTTCCGACTTGCTCTTCCGCAGTCGGTCACTAACAAGCGGACCGGCTTGTACAACCGGCTTGTGGCCAGCTACTACAAGGCCAAGGTTGAGCGCGCCGAGATGGCCCGCGAGCTGGAGGTTGCCCGGGATAAGGCTTTTTTCCTTGTGATTATCTGCATTTTGCTTTCTTGGCTTAGCCGGATGACGTCTTGGATTTTGTTGGCTTGCAGCTGCCGCCGCTCGAGTCCCCCAGCTGGAGGAGGATCTCCGGATCACGCGCGCGCAATGCGCCAAGAGCCAGGAGGCGGCCAAAGCTGCAGCCGTCAAGGCGAAGGAGATCGAGGGAGAGTTGGCGCGCCTGCGCCGACTCGAGGCTAACCACATCGCCGAGCTTGACTCTGTTAAATGAGTTGAGCAGGAGAAGGTGGACGATATCAACCAGCGGCTGGGTGAGGTGGACGCGCAGTGTCGGAATCTCCGCGAGGAGATGACCGCCCAATCCCAGCTGGTGACGGCTACGGCCAAACGCTGGGTGGACGAGATCAGCGCGCTCGACCGCGGCCTGGCGGGTAAGTCCTTTTGTTATTATCTTTTCTTCCATCTCTTGCCGGCTTCCGGCTGTCGGCTTACGGCAGGAATTCTGTTGGTGGCCGGCTGCCGAAAAAGACTCGAATATCCCCGGCTTCCAGCTGGTGGCAGGCGGCGTTCGCTCGCCGGCTGCCGCCAGGCTTGTTTTTAACTTCGGTGTTCTCCATCTTCGGGCTGGTGGCAGGCGGCGTTCGCTCGCCGGCTGCCGCCAGGTTTGTTTTTACTTTGATTTTTTTTATTTTTTTTGTTCTTTCCTCGGCTTGCAGCTGATACTGCTGGCATGGACCTGCCGGCTGCTGTCAGCCGGATTTACAGGCTTCTAGCAAACTTTGCTTTTTCAGTTGCTTTTCCCGAGGCGCAGCAGGCAGTGTTGGAGGTGGCTGGCAAGGCGCGAGTGGCCCGCCGGCTTGCAACCAGCGAGGAGAGCTCCGTGAACTTCTCCATGGATGACCACCTGGCCGCCATGGCCGCCCAGGTTGAGCCGATCACCATGTTGGGATACGAGCTCCGGAAGGCGGCGGAAGAGCTTTACCGGCTACTATGGCCGACGGAGACGCCGTCGGGAGATCTTGCCAACTTGGTGAGGTGGCTCGAGAACGCGCCCGACCGCCTGCTTGACTGGAAGGAGTCGGCTGCGCGCGCTGGGGCCGAAATGGCTCTCTCCTTCGTGCTCTCCTAGTACGAGGAGGTGGACTTGGGCCAGCTGGCGTCTCGGCGGGCTGACGTAGAGGGTTCACTCAGCGTGGAGACAAAGACTCGCCGGCTTTCTCGGGACTGTGCTATTGCTGAATTTGTCAACAAGAGCACCTTCGTCGAGGACCCGAATCCACCTGAGGAGGAGGACGACGATGACGACGACGACGAGGAGGACATGGCGGATGCAGAGGAGGATGCACCAGAGGCGGATCCGGCTCCTGGCTCAGATGTTCCCCCGGCTGGTCCATCTCCAGCCGGCGCTTAAGTTTACCTGCTCATCATTTTCTTTTGACAAGACAATGGTTAAATCCACGATATGCCGGATATAGTCTGTAAAGACAATATTATTATCCTTTTATGAAGCCGCACTTCTTAGTGTGTTTGTTAATCATTTTGTGCTCCGGCTCATTTTCCCTCTGCCCTCTTGCTTTTTCTCATCCGCCGCACCCTTTGGCTTTGCTCTTGCTAGCCATACAACCGGGTTGCGGTCTGTAGCCGGATCAAGAGCGGGCCGCTGAGTGAGGCCGATAATAATTCAGTCAATTGAGCCGAGTTGAACGCGATGGTGCTTATATGAAAATTTTGTACAAGGGTCGATTCACTCTTGCTCTTTCTCTTGGTTGTTTTTCGCGTGCCGACATCTTAAGCATCTACTCCCGCCAGCCGGACAGCCGGGCTACGGTCTGTAGCTGGTTCGGGAGCTAGCTGTTCGGAAGCCGGATCACGGTACTAAGCCAGCCACGTGAGAGGGTTCAAGCCAATCGGCGAAAGCATTAGAGTACGCGAAAAAATTGTTGGTACCGGGCGCTCTCGGCGCAAGCTTTTTTCATTAGCATAGGTTACAAAAGGGGTACAAGGGATACATACATTCCTCTCCTCAAGTGTAAAATGGGCGAAGCAAGTTGACATTCCAGGCATAGTTGTCAGAATCATGATTCTACTATGCGATTCTACGATTTTACGATCCAAATTGTGGGGAACGATTCAACGATTCTGCTAAGTAGAATCTAAGATTTTACGATTCTAAAAGTTAAGATCCTACAGTTTACGATCTTACCATGAGGGTTCCGATCCGATTCAAAATCACGATTCTAACAACATGTCCAAGGACGTTTAGTCTCCTCGTCAGCCTTGTTCGGCTTGTTTTTCTTGGCCTCTTGGGCATCTATGAGATATTAGGAATCATTGCCTACCGCCTTGCTCGCGATGAAGGGACCCTCCCATGGGGATGACAGTTTATGTTGTCCGGCTGTCCGCTGGATCAGCCGGAGCACTAGGTCTCCTTCTCAGAATGCTAAGGGCTAGACCTTCCGGTTGTGATAGCGTCGGAGGCTTTCCTGGTATATGGTGGATCCGGACACGGCCAACAGCCGGGCCTCTTCGACCAAGTCGACTCCATCTTCGCGAGCTTCTTTAGCTTCGGCTTCAGTGTATATCTTGATCCTTGGCGCGTCATGCTCGATATCAGTCGGCAAGACGGCTTCGGCCCCGTATACGAAGAAGAATGGCGTGAAGCCGACGGAGCGGTTTGGTGTAGTGTGCAAGCTTCAGAGTACGAAGGGCAACTCTTCAATCCAGCAGCCGGCAGCTCGCTCGAGCGGCTCCACCAGCCGGGGCCGGATGCCGAGCTAGGATCAAGCCGTTAGTTTTTTCCACCTGCCCGTTGGACTCGGGGTGTGCCACGGACGCTAGGTCCATATGAATTCCTTTCTCCTCGCAGAAGCGGGAGAAGACGCCTATGGCGAAGTTGGTGCCGTTATCGGTGATGATGTTGTGGGGGTAGCCATACCGCACAATGATGTCCTTGAGGAAAGTGACGGCTGTGGAGCCATCCAGCTTTTTGATCGGCTTGGCCTCGATCCACTTAGTGAATTTATCAATCATCACCAAGAGATGTGTCATGCCGCCTCGGGCGGTTCTAAATGGGCCGACCATGTCGAGGCCCCACACAACGAATGGCCAAGTGATGGGGATGGTCTTCAAGGAGGAAGCCGGCGCGTGCCTTTTCTTGGCAAAGCGCTGACAGCCATTGAATGTTTTCACCATTTCTTCTGCATCTTTTAGCGCAGTCGGCCAGTAGAAACCGTGCCGAAAGGCTTTGCCTACTATGGCTCTAGAGGAGGCGTGATGTCCGCACTCTCCTTGATGGATTTCCTTGAGGAGTTATATCCCTTCAGCCGGCTCGACGCACCGCTGGAACACCCCACTTACGCTCCGTTTGTACAGCTGGTGGTTGTAGGCCTTCGCCCTTCTCTCAATCTGCCTGGCTTGGTCCCTATCTTCGGGCAACACGCCATCTGTTAGGTAGGAGAGGAATTCTTGTGCCCATTATGGTACGCATCTTATCTCGAATACACTGACCAACAAGGCCTCCTGCGTGGGAGCTTTCGGGTTCGACTGCTTGGTCGCCGGGTTCGGCTGTGGAGCCGGTGGGTTCGGCTGAGAAGCCCCCGAGTTTGGCTGAGAAGCCCCCGGGTTCGACTGCATGGTCGCCGGGTTCGGCTGTGGAGCCGGCGGGTTCGGCTGAGAAGCCCCCGACTTTGGCTGAGAAGCCCCCGGGTTCGACTGCATGGTCGCCGGGTTCGACTGTGGAGCCGGCGTGTTTGGCTGAGAAGCCCCCGAGTTAGCCGGTACAAATATGGAATCCGAATCCGGTGACGGTGTGATGGATGGCTTCCGCAAATGCTTCAGGGAAACGCCTGGTGGAATTGCCTGCCGGGTTGAGCCTATCTTGGATAGGGCATCTGCCGCTTCGTTGTTTGCTCGTGGCACATGATGAAACTCGCAGCCGTCGAAGAAGTCGGTTAGCTGTTGGATGTGGAAGCGGTATGACGCCATGTTGGCATCCCTTGCGTCCCACTCGCCGGATGCTTGCTGGATGACCAAGTCGGAGTCGCCGAAGCAAAGGATGCGACACACGCCAATCTCCTTGGCTAGCTTCAGCCCATGGATGAGTGCTTCATACTCCGCCACATTGTTGTATGCGGCGAAGTGGATTTGTAGGACGTAGTACAGTCGGTCTCCTTTAGGAGAGGTGATGACGATGCCGGCTCCCAAGCCAGAGCGCATCTTGGAGCTGTCAAAATGCATCTTCCAGTGCGTGGAGTCAGGCACGGGCGGCAGGTACTGCATCTCGGCCCAGTCGACGAAGAAGTCGGCTAGGATCTGCGACTTGATGGCAGTTCTTGGCTCGTAGAGGATGGAATGAGCCGCCAGCTCCAGGCCCACTTGGCGACCCTGCCATTAGCGTCCTTGCTTCCAATGATTTCTGCTAAGGGCGCGGTGCACACCACCTTGATGGGATGCTCTTCGAAGTAGTGCTTGAGCTTCTTGGCCGCCATGTAAACACCATAGGTGACCTTCTGGTAGTGGGGGTAGTTTTGCTTCGACTAGGAGAGCACCTCACTGAGGTAATAGACTGGACGCTGGACTGGCTGCTCCTTGCCCTCTTCCTTGCGTTCCACTACCAGGACAACGCTAACCAATCGGTTGGTGGCTGCGATGTATAGAAGCATCGGCTCTTTTGAAGTCGGCGATGTCAGGACTGAATGTACTAGGACGTCGCCTAGAGAGGGTGTATAGGCGGTGTATAAAAACTTCTACTTGAGAGCTAAACTACACTACAAGAAACAGTCACCTGGAGACGTTCTACCTAAGACGCCATTACCTTCGCCTCAAAATTCAAAACCAGATTGCATGTAATGACGTTGTTTGAGACGATCAACAAATCGTCCCATGTTTTCCTAGTATCTTTACTATTAAACCAGAAATCTTTACTATTACTAGTTGAATGCCCGTGCGTTGCTACGGACTCTAATTTTTTTTTTGCAATATGATCAATATATTACATGCAAAATTTATGTGTATGAAACTACAGGCATACGATATTTGTAAGAACCCATAAGATTGTACCTCATTTGAAGTATACTTCGATAAGAGACATAATCGACATCGTTTGAACATAAAAATAAGTACTCAACTAATTTTTTATCAGTTATTTTTTTCGACAACATACATAACTAATATACGGATCTTCTGGTGGCAGGTGGTCGTCGCTTGGATCGTCAGGGTTGTCAGAGCTTGGATCGGCGACAGGAGATGAAGGAGGGTGTAGAGAAGGGGGGTTGGGTTGGGAGCAGGGGACGGTGTTCGGTGGTTTTCTGGCAGCGGCCGAAGAGACCATGTGGTGCACGGTTCAATGGGCATCTGCAACAAAAAAAATTAGCGTGCACTCCCCAGGTCCATGAGCTAGTAGACTACAGAAGATGATGAATTCAACAGCTAATTATTGAGTGAAGAACAACGTATCTCATCACTTTCATCTGTCTTAGAGAGTAAAATAGAGCTCAAAGCTGTGCATAATCAGATGAAATGAAAGGACATCGTGTTTGGGTAGCATCGAAGGACACATTTCTTCCGTATGTTTACAGTCAACCTACAGTTCTGCAGAACTATAAATTTCTGTTTTTTACCACACAGAAGGATGGAACTTGAACATCAGCACAAAAATATCAGCTGCAATTAACTTCAAAAAACCGGAGCATTCCCCATGACGCTAACTGAATCAATACACATATGCTGAATCTTGCGTAAGAAAACCTAACGATATATTGAGGTACTGCCAATGCTTACTCCAGTGTTGATTTTCATGAGATCTAGCAAACGAAAAACTTTCTCGTTTTAGTTCAATTGAAGATGGCTCTTGGGGTTCGGACTGACTTTTCCGGACATTGGCCTAGATATCTCAAACACACTGTTCCTGGTCATCTTCAGAATCTGACAGCCCAATCTACACAGGTGACTATAGACCTGATATTGTACCGCTCGTGGCCTTCTTTCCCTTTCCAGATGTTGACAAAGCTTTCTCCAGGGCTGATTGCCTCAGCGGCCTTGGACTGAGGCATCAATCACAAGAAAAAAGGTCAGAATCAATATGCTTTACGGCCATCCAAAGATAAATGCAGAAATTCCCAAATAGAAATATCACAAATAATATACAGCTACAATTCACACAAAAATCCATGCATGAGGTTGACATCTAACAGGTGCGGGTGAACAATACCAGAGTCCTTTATAGGGAAGTACTGTGCGGGTGAACAATACCAGAGGACTGTAGAGCTCACTGGTTACCGTTCAGAAAATAAAGAAACAATTAGTGCAACTTTCATACTTGCAACAACATCTAACATACGAAACTGCACTTCTACTAAAATGAAGTAACAATAAGGGTATATGCTCTCAAAGTTTTGGTCAGAAGTGCAGTTTAACAATATGGTAGTTGTAATTGACACAAAAGACGAATGTTGAGCGTGACATGCATATGGCATTGCTGGGTGTCGCAACAAACACCTCGCTCTCACGCCCTGCAGTATCATTCAATATTCAGCTGAGCATGTCTTCCTTGCTACAATGTTCTGTCCAATTGCACAAACTTATAATTTCAATAAGAAGGATAAGTTTTGGTTGGATTTGATTCAACCTAAAATAGTGTACAGTATAATGGGAAACTAAATTTTATCGTACCACATAGAGAATCCTTGTTGAATTTTGGGACTTACAAGATTCTTTAGCTCACAAGATATTTTAATGGGCTTATCCATGCAATCTACTCTTTTCTACAGGAAATATGTTGTGCAACTTTCAAGGTTTACTTATGCCAAGAAAATTTCTACACTGAAATAACAATCTGAATACTGAATAACAAGTGCAACAGATCAGTGCAGATTATGTTGCTTTCTACTCTCGCCGACAGCATCAGCATCCCCATCCAATTAAACATCTCAGATCATGTGCACCATTTATCAAATTCAACAGATCATAAAATAATGAATGGATATATAAGGAAAAACGGATAGTTTAGTATTTCCATAACAACTCCAAGAAACCTGAATATGGATTTTGTTTTTTGAGAAAGATCACATTGTATTATAATATGGAGTATATTTAAAGAGTGATACAAAGCGCACACATGCAGACACCACACGAAGCTTCAAGACAGAACAACTGTCCAGAAACAAACAAAAAAAAAGGCACCCCAAAAAAGGAAGTTACAAACAGGCCCCTGGGGGTCCCCAAACTCCACCAAGACCATGGTTATCGGTCCTTCCCAACACCGTCTTCGCGCCCGCGGGAGAGAAGATGATGTGCCGTCTGCACACCAAGAACTGGAGGCACACCATCGTCGTCGATCGGATTTGTGAGTCGATGGAGCGCTCTGCCACCGGTGAAGCTCCTATCGATGTGTCCACATCGACCCGGGATCATCCTCGTGTAGCTCTGGCCCCAGATCTGGCCACCCCCATCGACACCGTCGAGGGAAACCACCAGATTTGCCACCTTCAAGTCTCGAAACTTGTCTCTGTACAGCCAACCAACTCGAAGCACCAGCGTCGCTGCCACGGAGCTAAGTAACACCCACTGAGAGGCTCATGTACACATCCCCTCGCCCACCTTGATGGCGTCGGAGTGGACACCAACAAAGAGGGAGCAGAGGGAGGGGAACAAAGGTCCACAGTAGCGGCGCCGCCGTTGCCTCGATGACATGCGCTCGCCCGGATCTAGCACCTAGACGGTACATAGCTCGTCAACCATAACCGGCACCGACAACAAGGGAAACCACTGCTTCAGAAGGGACTCTGAAGGCCTCTTGCCACTATCACCACCACCGGCACAGATGAGATGCATGGCCGAAAACCTAGCAACCTAGCAACCTAGCTACCCTAGCTACTGTTATACACACTCAACGCGGCGTCTAGCGATCCCATCCACTGACAGCCAAGACCTTCAGGATGGGGGAGTCGCCGTGATAGGCCGGAAGCAAGGTCGCCGCATGTGAAAGCTGGGTAAACATGTTTAAGCCAAGCCTTTGATAATCATCAGGAGCACTTTGTTTATGATATTGTCATCCACTACTAACCCTTAGCAGTAATATACAATCAATCTACAATAGAGAAGGTGACAAATCACTCCATTTTGTTAATCTATATACTGAACATGCAGGTCAAGCATCACCAATTAACTGTACAGCTGTTCCACATGGAATCTTTGCAAAATCTCAGCGTATTATGGAAGACATGTATATATGTCCACTGGGCATATGCACTTATGGTTTAGAAAACTCACATCTGTATTATGTTCTCACTTGACTTCTACTTCTCTCCTTTGGGTGCCTCTCTGCTAGAACATACGGAGTTACATAACATAAAATCTAGTAAGAAAGGCGTTGTTGGATCTGCATTGAAAGAAAGAGCATATATTATTCTGCGCGGCTTTCGACTAAGCTAGTGCATGCTAAGGTTTCACAAAGAAAATAAACAAACACGTAAAAAATAGAGAACTGATACCCCCGTTATATCCAAGCACTTGCAGAATCTGCAATAATGAAGAAAGCAACATTCGGTTGAGGCAAGTACATCATCACATGTAGTTTACACCAACCAATCATATGGAGATCTATCGGAAGTCAAATGCAGGTCAAACAAAAGAAAACAGGTCATAATTCAGCTTATTGTACTTACCAACGTTGTTAATCCTCTTGGCAAGACCTGCTTAACTGCTTCACCGGCAGGGAAAAAGAACAACATTTTGTCAACCAAACCATCATGTTTACCGGTACTGATTCTTTCTCGATGTGTGACATTGTCTCCATATGCAAAAATTTCTAGACATTTTTTTTTGGATTCCATGCATTGTCGCTAAGAGCGCCAGGCAGTTCTTTTCAAAGCCCTGTATGTGGTGATTTTTATTCTCATGACCTCTTTCTGAACTAAGACTCCAACGGCTCGACCAACCTGAATTAGTAAATTAGTTACGGACAGGCTGAAGCCAAACTGGTTAGTCTGTACGTTCGTGGTTAGAACTCATGAATTGCAATAGGAAGAAGTCAATACCGTGGGGATGATCTGGGACTCGAGGTACTTGTGCGCCCTCCGGATTATCGTCGATCACTGCTGGGCACAGGAGAAAGAGGACGGTTTCGTGGAGGAGCTCTGTAGTTTGTACCGAGGAGTGCGAAGAGAATCCGCCTAGTCGGCCTCTTACTCTCCGACTTGCAACTGTCCTCTTCCTCGGTGAGCCGAATCCTCTTCCTTTTCCAGCGACCACCGCAATTGTAGTGGTGTGGCCCTAGACTGCACGCGGTCCTTATCTGTTGGCCATCGCTTGGAGTCATCCCGTCATCCTTCCCCTTGCTGGATCGCTTGGCGACGGCCGCATCGCCGCCCTTGGGCTTCCCGGCTGGCCTGCGGCCACTATCATCGACAGCGTCGCTGATCTCGATTGCAGCGTATTGGTGGAGGGGATCGACCGGGCGGAGGGGGGAGGGGGAGGGGGGAGGGGGGACAGGGGCAAGGCTTGGGAATGGCGAACTCAGTGGAGGATGGGGCGTCGACGGTTGCTTGGCCTGGACCAGGAGTTTGACGAACGGGATGGGGAGATGAGGATGGGAGTCGTGCGTGGCTTGCGGGGCGTGAGAAGCGGGTTCTCTTCCCAACTTTTTTTTTCATGCGGTGGTAGTCTAGGACCGACCTACCAACCATCTCACCACCTCTAGCCATTTAATATAGTAGAGAAACCAGAAAGCGACCGTGGTACGTCCTGGCGTATTCTCGTTTTCGTCCCTCAGAAAATCCTAAATCAAGGCGCAGTCCTGCATATGATATTTCAAGGAACACCCGGAAAAAAAAGAAAAACCAATCGATCACTCACGAGAGGCCCGATCCACCCGCGCCGATGACCGGCGCTCTGTGCGCCTCCCGTCCGGTTACCCTGCAGACGCACGATGCCGGCGCGCCCCAATCAGAATTCCTTCCGACAGCCTCATCCCCCTGCACAGAACGCGCGAGCGGGTGAAGAAGACGAGGTTGCGCTGTAACCGTGGAGCGAGGGGAGGGATGCTGCTTCTGTGGCTGCCATGGACGCGGTGATGGACCTCTCCTCGAAGCCGCACAATAGACCAAGGCCGAGGGAATCAAGTAATCAAGTAGGTGTGGTCATCCGGGTCAATTCGTGGCGGTGAGGGCCGTATTTCAGGACGCGGTGGCTGTAGCTTAGCGGAGAGGACGAAGGCAAAGTTGATCCAGATGGTGAGCCTATGCGTGCAGCACACACAGTTGTGTGATGGGACCAGAGCTACACATCAAAGAAAAAATATGTTGGAAGGTGTGTGCGTCAGTCATTCTAATGGACATCTACCGTGCTGCAGTTTCAGGTGTGTACCCCGTATAGCGTATGAGAGTGTATATTAAAATATTGTTTAATTATTTCGTATTACAAATAATTACAGGTAGTCTATCTGAAATATTATGCCATATCTAAAACTAAAAAGAATATTGTTTCGATAAAAGTAAATATGATATAATGTTACCTATGCAAGGAAAAAAACAACCATTACAAACGTTACAACGCATGGAAACTTCTGTGTGAAATATAAACGGTAAAAGAAATTAAAAAATGCAACCCAACTTCACATCCCCGTATGAATTAGGTCAGGAGTTCGTCATGCGAACCCGACTGGTTGATGGATCGGATCAGTATAAATAGGAGCACCGTGATGCCTCTCGATTGGGATAAAATATTGTTCAGCCCGATAAGGAAAAAATATTTCCACAATTTTTTGGTTATTCAATTTTTTCGCAACAATGATTTATCATTTGTTGATCCGTTGCAACGCACGGGTATTGTGCTAGTGCCCAATAGTCTGCGGTCCATCCCATGAGTTAGAGAAAAAACCCACACGCCTCCTTCCACCAGATTAGATTTACTTTGTTCCGTTCTCGAGGGAAACCCTGATCAGATCTGAGATGGGAAAAACCTACGACCGCCGCCGGTTCCCATCCCCACCACTGTGGTTGGCGACCTCCTTATGCCGCCGATCTTCAGAGACTTACCTCGGCCCCCCTCCACCTACTCCTCCTCTCGCAGCTGGCCTCTCACCCAGAGCAGTTCAAACATCAGGCGTTCTTGCCACCACCTCTGCGACCTTCATCCTCTCTCTCGAGACGCCCAGGTCAGGAGGTAACACTATTTCTCTCCACCGGCACCAACGGTCAAGGCGCTCCGGCGGCTGCTGCCGACGAACTCCGTCTCTCCTTCGTTAAGACCACACTTATTCGTGCAGCCTGCGGTACTGCTGGTTCACACATGCTGGCATAGACAGGTTTGATTACAATTGCCTTCCAGTTCCATCCTATATACACACATACAGATAAGGTGTTTGATATAAGATGTTTCTTTCTGTCTCTGGTTGACTGAAGTAGAACGGCATCTGGTTCCTGACGCAAGGCTCTGCTTTTTATTAATTTTTCTGAATCATTGTTACGGTCTGAAGTACCGAATGATGGCACAAGGTACCAAACCTCCTGCAGTACCCCCTACTAGATGTATTACAGGCCGTGTTGTAATGTTTTGATTAAATTTCATTTAGCATCTATGGATGTAGCTACTGAATCTCACATGTTGATGTACATACTGAATCTCACATGTTGTGCCACATTTCTATTTATTTGTTAACTATGTTGCTGGCACTAAATTTTGGAGCATATCTGCAAGTTGTTTAGTTATTTCCCTGTAGAAATGCACTAAGCAAGGTGGAAAATGGAAGTGAAGAGATGGTGCTCCTTTGGTGTGGATACTTCCAGTGATGGTAAAAAACTAGTTTATAAGCTTACTTCAGTTGTGCTTTCTTTGGGATTTCTATTTTCGTGCCCTCAGTTCCTTAGTTGTGCTCAGTTTTCCCCAGCTCCTTAGTTTTTCCTCAGTTTTCCCCAAGTGCTTGTTTGAAATCCGCGAAGGCAGCTCGGACGGCGGGATTCCCGTTAAGTTGACCGCTCCGTGCTGACGTGTGGGGCCGCGTCGTGTGGGCCCGCGTCGCGTGGGGCTGGTAGAAAGGGACCGCGTGGGACGGGACGAGATAGCGTTTGGTTGCACGTGAGCAGGGAGCTGGTTTTGTCTCTCTCGGCCATTGGCATTTCCCTTTTGAGAGTACCTTTTCTGCCTCCTTCTCTCTGCCTTTTTTCACCTAATTAGTATCAAATCTAGAGAAGCTTGCATTTCTGTCTTTCTTCAATTATTATTTGTGCCTTTTGGCCCTTTTGTGATGGTGGCCCGGGACGTGGTGCATCGCGAATTCTCGGGTTCGCCGGCCGAGTCAACGCAAATCCGCACCGCCGAGGGATGTAGGGCCCAGATGGCAGCCTCTCTGGCATTGTTTTTTTCTCGATCGCGCCATCTCGTTCAACGTTCTCCGATCGAGCCGTTTACGATGCGGGATCATGGGTCCCGCATGTCATCCTCTATGAACCAAAATTCTTTCTATTCTTGGATTTTTTTGACCCCACGATTTACGGCTACTTCCTTTTTCTTTTGATCCCTTGCCGCCTTGGAAACGTTGAGACCGCTGCTTGCTAAATGGGACCCGCATGTCATCCTCTATGTGCAATCAACTTTCTTTTCTTGGAGTTTTTTTGGCACCTCAAATTTGGTCACTTGCCTTTTTCTTTCGATCCCTGCCGCCTCTCAAACGGTGATACCGCTGTTGCTAAATGGGACCCGCATGTCATCCTCTATGCACTATAAAACTTTCTTTTCTTGAATTATTTTTGGCACCTCATATTTGGTCACTTGCCTTTTTCTTTCGATCCCTGCCGCCTCTCAAACGGTGATACCGCTGCTGCTAAATGGGACCCGCATGTCATCCTCTATGTACTATAAAACTTTCTTTTCTTGGAGTTTTTTTTGGCACCTCAAATTTGGTCACTTGCCTTTTTCTTTCGATCCCCTGCCGCCTCTCAAACGGTGATACCGCTGCTGCTACTTGGGACCCGCATGTCATCCTCTATGTACTATAAAACTTTCTTTTCTTGAATTATTTTTGGCACGCTCATATTTGGTCACTTGCCTTTTTCTTTCGATCCCTGCCGCCTCTCAAACGGTGATACCGCTGCTTGCTAAATGGGACCCGCATGTCATCCTCTATGTACTATAAAACTTTCTTTTCTTGAATTATTTTTGGCTCCTCATATTTGGTCACTTGCCTTTTTCTTTCGATCTCATGCCACGTTTGAAACGTTGAGGAACCTGCTGGCTCATGGGACC
Organism: Lolium rigidum; assembly: GCF_022539505.1. Lineage (NCBI taxonomy): Eukaryota > Viridiplantae > Streptophyta > Magnoliopsida > Poales > Poaceae > Lolium > Lolium rigidum. Next base: position 278,371,664 of record NC_061509.1, read on the forward strand.
CGCATGTCATCCTCTATGTGCTATAAATGTTTATTTTCTTTATTTTTTTCACCCTCGATTTTTGGCTATTTCCTTTTTCTTTTGATCCCTGCCGCCTTTGAAACGTTGAGACCGCTGCTTGCTAAATGGGACCCGCATGTCATCCTCTACGTACAATAAAGTTTCTTTTCTTGGATTATCTTTGGCTCACGATATTTTGTCACTTGCCTTTTTCTTTCGATCTCATGCCGCCTTTGAAACGTTGAGTAAGCTGCTGGCTCATGGGTCCCGCATGTCATCCTCTACGAACAATAAAAGTTTCCTTTCTTGGAGTTATTTTTTACCCCTAATTTATGGCTATTTGCCTTTTTCTTTTGATCTCCTGCCCCCTGCGAAACGATGAGGACGGCTGTTGGCGAGGTCGGTCCCACATGTCATCCTCTATGAACAATAAAAGTTTCCTTTGATGGATTTATTTTGAACCCCTAATTAATTTACTGGATATTTCCCCTGCCGCCTTGGAATCGTTGAGGATGCTTGCTGCCTCATGGGTCCCGCATGTCATCCTCTCGGAACGGTAAATGTTTATTTTCTTGGATTTTGTTGACCAAACGATTTTTGGCTTATTTTTCTTTCGATCACTGCTGGCCTTTAAAACGTTGAGGACGGCTGGCTGGCTCACGGGTCCCACATGTCAACCTCTATGAACAATAAACGGCGAGGATCTTTGCTGCCTCATGGGTCCCGCATGTCATCCTCTCAGAACGAAAATGTTTCTTTTCTTGGATTTTTTACCAACAGATTTTTGGTTTATTTTTTCTTTCCATCCCCTGCCGCCTTTAAAACGTTGACGACGTTGTTGGCTCATGGGTCCCCGATGTCGGCCTCCCCGTACAAGAAACATATGATATCTTGATTATTTTGCGGACAATAAACAATGTATTGCGCTGCGAGCTATTTCAAACGGATAACTAAATCTTTATTTTTACATAAACAAACTTATATGTTGAATCTCCTTGTTTTTTTGTCTTTGCGAAGCATAGGACTTTCTGTTTTTTAGAAAATTCGGAACTTTCTGTTTTGGAGTGGGCTGAAATTGTACGAGTCAAAAGGCCTAGCGGGATAGTTCGAAGGCCCGGATGTCCGGATGCGGCCCAATTGAAATCTTTCTTCTTGGATTTTTTTCACCCCACGATTTACGGCTACTTCATTTTTCTTTTGGTTACGTACGCCTCTCAAACGGTGAGACCGTTGCTTGCAAAATGGGACCCGCATGTCATCCTCTATGTACGGTAAAATTTCTTTTCTTAGATTATATTTGGCTCTGATATTTGGTCACTTGCCTTTTTCTTTCGATCTCATGCCACGTTTGAAACGTTGAAAAACCTGCTCGCCCATGGGACCCGCATGTCATCCTCTATGTACAATAAAACTTTCTTTTCTTCGATTTTTTTGGCACCTCATATTTGGTCACTTGCCTTTTTCTTTCGATCCCTGCCGCCTCTCAAACGGTGATACCGCTGCTTGCTAAATGGGACCCGCATGTCATACTCTATGTACAATCAAGTTTCTTTTCTTGAATTATTTTTGGATCACGATATTTGGTCACTTGCCTTTTTCTTTCGATCTCATGCCACGTTTGAAACGTTGAAAAACCTGCTGGCTCATGGGACCCACATGTCATCCTCTATGTACTATAAAAGTTCATTTTCTTGGTTTTTTTTCACCCTATGATTTTCGGCTATTTCCTTTTTCTTTTGATCCCTGCCGCCTTTGAAACGTTGAGGACTCTGCTGGCTCATCGATAAAACTTTCCTTTCTTGGAGTTTTTTACCCCCTAATTTACGGCTACTTTCTTTTTCTTTTGATCTCAAGCCGCATTTGAAACGTTGAGACCGCTCGTTGCTAAATGGGACCCGCATGTCATCCTCTACGAACAATAAAAGTTTCCTTTCTTGGAGTTATTTTTTACCCCTAATTTACGGCTATTTGCCTTTTTCTTTTGATCTCCTGCCCCCTACGAAACGATGAGGACGGCTGTTGGCAGGTCGGTCCCACATGTCATCCTCTATGAACAATAAAAGTTTCCTTTGATGGATTTATTTTGAACCCCTAATTAATTTACTGGATATTTCCCCTGCCGCCTTGGAATCGTTGAGGATGCTTGCTGCCTCATGGGTCCCGCATGTCATCCTCTCGGAACGGTAAATGTTTATTTTCTTGGATTTTGTTGACCAAACGATTTTTGGCTTATTTTTCTTTCGATCACTGCGGCCTTTAAAACGTTGAGGACGGCTGCTGGCTCACGGGTCCCACATGTCAACCTCTATGAACAATAAACGGCGAGGATCTTGCTTGCCTCATGGGTCCCGCATGTCATCCTCTCGGAACGAAAATGTTTCTTTTCTTGGATTTTTTACCAACAGATTTTTGGTTTATTTTTCTTTCCATCCCCTGCCGCCTTTAAAACGTTGACGACAGTTGTTGGCTCATGGGTCCCCGATGTCGGCCTCCCCGTACAAGAAACATATGATATCTTGATTATTTTGCGGACAATAAACAATGTATTGCGCTACGAGCTATTTCAAACGGATAACTAAATCTTTATTTTTACATAAACAAACTTATATGTTGAATCTCCTTGTTTTTTGTCTTTGCGAAGCATAGGACTTTCTGTTTTTTAGAAAATTCGGAACTTTCTGTTTTGGAGTGGGCTGAAATTGTACGAGTCAAAAGGCCTAGCGGGATAGTTCGAAGGCCCGGATGTCCGGATGCGGCCCAATTGAAATCTTTCTTCTTGGATTTTTTTCACCCCACGATTTACGGCTACTTCATTTTTCTTTTGGTTACGTGCCGCCTCTCAAACGGTGAGACCGGCTTGCTGCAAAATGGGACCCGCATGTCATCCTCTATGTACAGTAAAATTTCTTTTCTTAGATTATATTTGGCTCATGATATTTGGTCACTTGCCTTTTTCTTTCGATCTCATGCCACGTTTGAAACGTTGAAAAACCTGCTGGCCCATGGGACCCGCATGTCATCCTCTATGTACAATAAAACTTTCTTTTCTTCGATTTTTTTGGCACCTCATATTTGGTCACTTGCCTTTTTCTTTCGATCCCTGCCGCCTCTCAAACGGTGATACCGCTGCTGCTAAATGGGACCCGCATGTCATACTCTATGTACAATCAAGTTTCTTTTCTTGAATTATTTTTGGATCATGATATTTGGTCACTTGCCTTTTTCTTTCGATCTCATGCCACGTTTGAAACGTTGAAAAACCTGCTGGCTCATGGGACCCACATGTCATCCTCTATGTACTATAAAAGTTCATTTTCTTGGTTTTTTTTCACCCTCTGATTTTCGGCTATTTCCTTTTTCTTTTGATCCCTGCCGCCTTTGAAACGTTGAGGACTCTGTGGCTCATCGATAAAACTTTCCTTTCTTGGAGTTTTTTTACCCCTAATTTACGGCTACTTTCTTTTTCTTTTGATCTCAAGCCGCATTTGAAACGTTGAGACCGCTGCTGCTAAATGGGACCCGCATGTCATCCTCTATGTACAATAAAGTTTTCTTTTCTTGGATTATCTTTGTCTCATGATATTTTGTCACTTGCCTTTTTCTTTCGATCTCATGCCGCCTTTGAAACGTTGAGGAAGGCTGTTTGGAGCATGGGTCCCGCATGTCATCCTCTATGAACAATAAAAGTTTCCTTTCTTGGAGTTATTTTTACCCCTAATTTCGGCTACTTCCTTTTTCTTTTGATCCCTGCCGCCTTTGAAACGTTGAAGACTTTGCTTGGCTCATGGGTCCCACATGTCGGCCTCTATGAACAAGAAACACTTCCTTTCTTGGAGTTATTTTGTACCCCTAATTTACGGCTATTTGCCTTTTTTCTTTCGATCCCCGGTCGCCTTCTAAACGTAGAGGACGGCTGGCGGCTCGTGGGTCCCGGATGTCGGCCTCCATGTACAATAAACCTTTCCTTTGTTGGATTTATTTTTCACCCTACGATTTTGGCTATTTCCTTTTTCTTTTGATCCCTTGCCGCCTTGGAAACATTGAGTAAGCTGCTGGCACATGGGGCCCGCATGTCATCCTCTATGTACAATAACCTTGCAAGATCTTCGAGCGAAAGAGCTTGTATTAGTGGGACCCATATGTCAACCTCTATGTACAATAAAAGTTTCCTTTCTTGGATTATTTTTAGCTCCTATATTCGGTCACTTTCCTTTTTCTTTCGATCTCAAGCCACCTGCGAAACGTTGAGTAAGGTGCTTGGCTCATGGGACCCACATGTCATCCTCTATGTACAATAAAGTTTATTTTCTTGGATTTTTTTACCCCTGATTTTTGGTCACTTGCCTTGGCGGCTGCTGGCTCATGGGTCCCACATGTCAGCATCTATGAACAATAAACCTTTCCTTTGTTGGATTTATTGTTTACCCCTAATTTATGGCTATTTGCCTTTTTCTTTTGATCCCCACCGGCCTTTGAAAACGTTGAGGAACCTGCTGGCTCATGGGACCCGCATGTCATCCTCTATGTACTATAAAATTTCTTTTCTTGGTTTTTTTCACCTCGATTTTTGGCTATTTCCTTTTTCTTTTGATCCCCTGCCGCCTTGGAAACGTTGAGTAAGGCTGCTGACTCATGGGACCCGCATGTCATCCTCTATGTACAATCAACTTTCTTTTTTGGAGTTTTTACTCCCTAATTTACGGCTACTTTCTTTTTCTTTTGATCTCAAACCGCATTTGAAACAGCTGAAACCGGCTGCTGCAAAGTGGGACCCGCATGTCATCCTCTATGTACAATAAGTTTCATTTCTTGGATTATTTTTGGCTCTGATATTTGGTCACTTGCCTTTTTCTTCCGATCTCATGCCGCCTTTGAAACGTTGAGTAAGGCTGCTGGCTCATGGGTCCCGCATGTCATCCTCTACGAACAATAAAAGTTTCATTTCTTGGAGTTATTTTTGACCCCTAATTTACGGCTACTTCCTTTTTCTTTTGATCCACTTGCCGCCTTTGAAACGGTGAGGATTACTGCGGACTAATACAAGCTTTTTCTCTCCAAGATCTTGCAAGTTGATAGATTAAATCATGGAATTATTAGGATATGTTTTAAATTTCAAATCCACTTTATGAATTATTAAAAATACCGTTATCCATGTGGGTATGGAGCGAACAAGGATTTTCATATTGGGCATGAGCGAGTTTCAAAAATAGGAACCCAATAATTCAAAATAAATAAAAACAACTTTTATGTAGAATCTCCGCGTTTTTTTCTTTTGCCATTCATAGGATCTGTGTTTCATTAGAAAAGGGCCGAAATTGCATGAGCGAAAGGCCCATTTGTAGTTATTGGGCTTCGACGGCCGGAGCAAGTAGGCCGATAGCAATTACCATGTAGATGGCCGTTGGCAACCCAAAGTGAAATATTGGGCCCAACAGGGGAAGGCTGAACAGTCCTATTTTCTAATTGGAAGGTGGTACATGGCGTAATCCTGCCAAAAAAAAAGATGGACACGGGTTGCTGAAATTTGCCCATCTGCGCCTAATATCGCCGCCGCGGCTCCGCTTCCGCCGCCATGCCTCGTCTCGCGTCGAGCTCGCGGTACTGCCGCGTCTCGGGCACGGGGTACCGCGGCGTCCGCGCGCGCCCCAAAGGTACGTATTACGCGGAGATACGTGACGGCGGCGAGCGCATCGGCCTCGGCACCTACGAGACCGCGCACGAGGCCGCGCGCGCGTACGACGCCGTGGCGTGGCGGCTCGGGCGCCCGCGATCGTCGATGAATTTCCATGACGTGTGGACGCGCCGGCGGGCCGAGGATCTCGCGCCGCCGCCGTACATCGTTAGACGGGAGGAACAGCACCGCCGCCGCGAGACGGAGCGCCGTTTGCGCATCGCCGAGCGGGACGAGCGCGCGGCGCGCGAGTGGGCGGCCCGCTTCCCCGAGGACGTTGCCGCCGAGAGCGGGCACTTCCGCGAGACGGAGGGCGGAGAAGGCGGCGGGCGGGCAGCGAAGAAGGAGGACCGCGCACGACGGAGGGCGGAGAAGGCGGCGAGCGGGCCTTCATCGAAGCGCAGCTCGCCGGGCCGACCACCATTGGCGAGGACGACCCCGTTGGATTGACCTCTTCTCGTCGGATCCGGTGTCGGGCACGACACCGGACTCGTCAGATGTCGAGTTTTAGTTTAGTTTTATCGCACTACTTTGTAAAAATATGAACTACGGAGTATCTATCAAGCTAATTTTATCCTATTTTATGTCTATTTCTAGTCTTTGTTTGATCTTATGTTTACTGCACTCCATTTTGCATTATATTCTTTTTTTGGCGCTGCATTTATAGCGCCTGCGAAAATCTGTTGTTTCAGCCACTGCATTTGGCCGCCACGGTTTGCGGCTTCCGGTGAAGCTATTGCCGGCTCCATGCGCGGCATCGGCCATTCAGCCCACGGCGCCAAAATATAGAGCCACTTGCTTGGAGTTGCTGTAATATGTTCGTCAGCAGGAGCTTACCTAATTAGTTAAAAAAAAGATGTTCGGCGTGGGATTCGAAAAAAGATCTTCATGTTTTTCCTAGCTATCCTAGTTCGGACTTTTTATTGTGTTGCCTAGTGCATGAAGCTTGACACCTGTATTATGTGATCTGATATGAGGATAAGAACACCTTCCGCTTGCATTGCTAATGGTGTCTGCTGCGGCGATGGCGTACATTCAATGGAGGCTGATGCAAGAGAGTTGGTGCTTGGTGAGCCTACACTTGACATCATCGTGCCACCTGAAGTAGGTGGTGTATTGGGATTAGGCGATAAGCATAGCACCTTGCAAAGAACAAGATGATGCTAGTGTTGGTTAACGTGATTTTACGCCAAAAGTCATGTATGCTCAACGGGTGCCGTACCTAGTTTGGATATTGTGTTGTTACCCTTTTGTGGTTTGGTGTTTGTCCAACAGAGAAAGCTACTCTTTTCCCGTGTAAGTGTTATTATGTGAACAAAAGTTGTGTGTACATATATATCGGTCGAGAGAACCAAGATTGCATATTCTTGCCTGGTTATAACACATAAGTCATAATAACAATTAAAGAGAAAAGGAACATTTGCCTTTGCAATATGATTGTGCCAAGTAGATTAGATAACCAACCACAAACATTACGGGTCAACAGCCAAACGCATGCGAAAGTCCTAAGGTAAGCTCCATAATACATGTTGAAACCAAAAGCCTAGAAACCATAAGAAAGGTAGCTCCACATCACGGTTCCACGACGGCGGCATGCGATCATAAAACATATATCAAGTCGGGACAGTTGCACCAGCTGGGTAAGCATCCATGGGGTACGGCTCAAGAGCGAAGAGCTGTGTGAATGCTGCAAAATGTGGCTCTTGCCTCACCCCACCCATACATCTTATCATGGAACCTTACCAAATCAGCATGAATCATCTTGACATAAACATAGCTCCTCTCTCCATGCTGATGGGATTGAACAATGCGCCGGTTGCGGTGCTTCGGCTTGTCAAACGGTATGCGGGAGATGACGAAGCATGCTTGGCTGGTCTTTGTAGTGACAATGGCTTGGAGTAGGCTGGTCCTGTGAACCACCCAAGCTGGATCTTTAGAGCTTGAAGGACAGTCCGTGCTATATAAGCTACCGTTGCGACTTCAGCTCGGGTTCGGGTGAATGACGGTGACATCTTGTCCTAGAGATGCGGATCCTTCTTGATCGGATTCGGCGGAATCATCACCACTACTTACGGGTGCGTCGGTACATGCTCCGGTTTATAGGAGTCGGGTGGGACAGCACCGTTTGCTGAAATCTCTACAATACCGGCTCCGGGTAGACCACCGGTCTCTACGAGAGGGTAAACCACCAATATCCACTTCAGAGGATTCTCGTGGCACGACACCTTTCGCTAGAGGCTCTACCCTACCAGCTCCAGGTCCACCACCGGTCAGTACCGTGGGCATAGTCATGACGGGTTCTACCAATACAAAACCTCCTTCGGGTGCAGGATCATCAGTAGCAACTCCAGCATCGGCACCGGTTAAATCGGTCTTGACAATAGGTAAACCGTTTTGCTCCGGTTCGAGAGAATTCCCGTGGCACGACACCGTTCACTAGAGGCTCTACACTAGCAGCTCCAGCTGCACCACCGATTTCTACGGCGGGGGTAAACCCAATCCACAACCTTCTTCATGTGGCACGATGATGCCGGGTATAGGCTCATCGGTACCGAGGTCCAGTTGCATCGGTCTCCATAGACGGTAAACAAGGTGGCGTCGGAGGTTTAAAAGAGCGGCATGCCATTTCACCTTTGTCATCGGACAATATAGAGTTTTCTTCAACTCTATGTTTACTGCAATAATAAGCACATGAACAGAAATTAGACCGAGCATCTAGCCATCTAACAGGGGCAGCGGCAAAACAAGCGTCGGTCCATATGTTTACCTTGTCAACTGGGATATCAGAACACACAGATTTAGAAGTCATTTCACATAGCATCCGCTTTTTTTTCCTTCCCCTACGTCCATCTGGAATAAGTAATACTATTGATCACATAAAACTAATTAATCAAATATATGCATATGTTGAGAAGTTTGCACGGCAAATTGTGGATTCTGCTTTTATCACCTACGAATCGTCGTTCTATATATTTACCTTGTTATCTGGGATATCAGAAGTCACAGAATGAGAAGTCATCTCACTAAGTATCGGTTTTTTCGCTCTTTCCCCTCCATCCATCTGCAATAAGTACTATTGATCACATAAAGCCAATTCATGTTGATCTAAAAAAATAAAGCCAATTCATTGAATATATGCATATGTTGAGAAGTTTGCACAACAAATTGTGGATTCTACTTCCAATCACCAAGTAATCTCGTGAGAAATGCATGATCAAGATATGTTTCTTCCTCTTGATCGACATCTGCATCTCCATTAAGACTAATCATCGTGCGATGGTGCTAGCGCATACACTTCCAATCACCCAGACAAGCAAAAAATTGTTGATTCTAGTAATGCTTAATCAGCCGTGGCCATGGAACGACCACAGATCGACCAAGCAAAAAAATAAATCATCAGCCTACTGACCACCAGGCAAAACAAACTAGGCCCATACATGGCCTCACAAATCATCATCAAACGTCGATCAAACTAGCAAGTTTGAACATGGATTACTAATTTTATTTTCTGATAAAGTGAGTATATTAATATCGAAAGATATTAATATATACTTTATCAGAAAATAAATTAGTAATCCATGTTCCAAGCTTGCTGGACCCAGTCGACGTTTGATGATGTTGTGAGGTATGTATGGGCTTGTTTGTTGGTGGTCAGCCAGAGCTGATATTTATTTTACAACTGGTCGATCACTGCTGATGCTGTGCTCGTCAACAGTTTTGCTGTCTGTATTGGAAAGTAATAGCACTTCACTCTGTGGCCCGGAAAACATATCTTGATCATGCACTCTCACGAACCCACCCCAGTGAGTGGAAGTAGAATCCACAATTTATTGTGCAAACACCAACATATGCATATATTCAATGGTGGCTTTCTTTTTAGGTCAACATGAGTAACTTTACTCAATGAATTTTTTATTACGATGGAAAACGGTACTTAGTGAATGACTTCTCATTCTGTGACTTCTGATATCCCGAATAACAAAGATCCAGAAATATATAGAACGACATTCGTAGGCTGATAAAGCAGAATCCGCAATTTACCCGTTAAAAACTCTCATAATGCATATTTGATTAGTGGATTTTTATGTGACTAATAGTATTACTTGACATGTAGAAGAACGAAAAAAAGCGTAGATGCTATGAAATGACTTCTAAATGTGGTGTTCCTGATATCCCAGTTGACAAGGTAAACATGAACCGTATATTTGCACTGCTATTAGATTTCGTTTCTCTGGTCTAATTTCTGTTCGTGTGCTATTAGCTGCAGAAACATAAGTTGAAAACTCTATATTATCTGATGACGCAAAGATGAAATGTATGCCGATCTTCTTACTAGCACTGTTGTCTATGGAACGATACATGAACCTGTGCACTGATGACCTGGCATCATCTGCTGAAAGAAGATTTGCTGGCGAAAGCTGATTGCAGCAGGCTGCTTAGTCGTAGAGCGCCAGTGATTGATAGGTATACCGGCCCGAAGGCGCAAGCGATTTTGTCAAGACGTGAGCGTCGGGTTATGTACGATGTCTTACGCGAAAAGAAGGGGCGCTGAGCGGGAACGTCGTATTGTCGCCGATTGGCTGATGGTGAGCGGAGTAACAGGAAGCTAAACACCGCCCTAGCGCGCAGAGGTAAACCAAGTGCCGCGAAAGAAATCACTGCAGTTAAATGCGTAGAAAAACTGATGTCTACACAGGCTGTGGGCTTTCAGCAAGCGTGTTTGTCCCCACCGACTCCTATAAGCACAGACGATATTTTTGACGCGCCGAAAACGTGGTGATGATAAAACTATCTGGACAAAGAAGAGATCACCCATCTCTAGAGCAAAGATATCGTATCATTCACGAACCTATTTGTCGACAACGGCGCTGCACTTAACGCGGTATCACTCTAAGGCATCGATTGAGTGAGCCATTGCCGAAGCCATTGTCACTTACAAAAGGCCGGCCAGCATGCTTCGTCATCTCTACACTCTTTGTTTGACAAGAGTTCGAAGCTGCTTACGATGGCACATTGCGCAGTCGATCGGCATGGAAGAAGAGGAGCTATGTCTATGCTCAAGATGATTCGGATGCTGATCTGGCAAGGTTCCATGATAAGATGTATGGGCGGGGGTAGGCAAGAGCCACATTTTGCGGCATTCACACGGTCTTCGAAACTCTTGAGCCAGACCCCATGGATGCTTACCCGGTGGTGCGGCTGTCACGGCTTGATATATGTTTTATGATCGGTATCTGTGCTGTCGGTGGAAGCGTTGATGTGGAGCTACCCTTTCTTATGGTTTCTAGGCTTTTGAGTTTCAACATGTATTACTCGGAGCTTACCTTAGGACTCGCGCATGCGTTTGGCTGTCGACCCGTAATGTTTGTGGTTGGTTGTCTAATCTATCTGGCACAATCACATTGCAAAGGCAAATGTTCCTTTGCGCTACGAACTGTTATTATGACTTATGTGTTATAACCGGGCAAGAATATGCGATCGTGGTTCTCGCCACGATATATACGTACACACAACTTTTGTTCACATAATAACACTTACAGGAAAGCGTAGCTTTCTACGGTGGACAAACGCCAAACCTACAAAAGGGTAGCAGCACAATATCGAAGCTAGGTACTGGCTTTGTTGAGCATACATGACTTTTGGCGTAAAATCCGTTAACCAACACTAGCATCATCTTGTTCTTGGCACGGTGCTATGCTTATCAGTCTAATCCCAGATACACCACCTACTGCAGGTGAGCACGCGATGACGTCAAGTGCGGGCTCACGGTACCAACTCTCTTGCATCGGTCTCCATTGAATGTACGCCCGTATGGCTGCGGCGGACACCATTAGCAATGCAAGCTGAAGGTGCTCTTATCCTCATGTCGAGGATCACATAATGACATCGGTGTCAAGCTGCATGCACTTAGCCAACTTACAATAAAACGTCCGAACTAGGATAGCTAGGAAAAAAAACATGAAGATCTTTTTTTTTCGAGTCCCATGTTTATTTGACATCTTTTGCGCAACTGAGTAGAGTAGCTCCTGTCACGACAGACATATTACGGCAACTCCGGCGGTGGCTCCTATATTTTGATGCGCCCCGTAGGCGTCTGTTTCTTTATGGAGCCGGCAATAGCTGCACCGGAAGCGCATGGCGAGCTGGCGGCCTTATGCAGGGGTCTGAACGGCGTATTTCCATATTGACTAAATCGAGCAGTCGCGATAATATAACGAGAAGGGAATCGATAACATCAAGACTAGAAATAGACATCAAACAGGATAAGATTAGCTCGATAGATACTCCGTAGTTCATATTTTTACAAAGTAGTGCGATAAAACTAATCTAAAACTCGACATCGCGACGTCCGGCGTCGATGCCCGTGCGACGCGGATCCGGCCGAAGAGGTCAATCCAGCGGGGCCGTCCTCGCCAACGGCGGCCGGCCCGGCGAGCTGCGCCGATGAAGGCCCGCTTCGATCGCCTTCGCCGCGCTCCGTCGTGCGCGGTCCTCCTTCTTCGCTGCCCGCCTCGCCGCCTTCTCCGCCCTCCGTCTGCGGAAGTGCTAACGGTGGCGGCGGGACGTCCTCGGGAAGCGGGCTCGGCTGCCAGCTGCACCGCGCATCGTCCAGCTCGGCGTGCGCAAACGGTGGCATCCGAATCTCCGGCGGCCGGCTGTATTCCTGCGTCTAACGATGTACGGCGGCGGCGCGAGATCCTCGGCCTGCGCTGGCGCGTCCACCGTCGATGGCAAATTCATCGGCGTCAGCGCGGGCGCCCGAGCCGCCACACCAGCGGCGCTGTACGCGGCCTCGTGCAGCGGTCTCATAGAGTGCCCGAGCTCGATGCGCTCAGCCGCCGATCCCGCATCTCCAGCGTAATGCTCTACCTTTGGGGCGCGCGGACGACGCGGTACCCGTGCCCAGGACGCGGCGGTACCGCGAGCTCGTGCCCGCGGACGAGCATCGGCGGCGGCGGGAGCGGGCGCGGCTGATACCAAGGCGCAGACGGGCGAAATTTCGGCAACCCGTGTCCATCTTTTTTTTTGGCGGGATTCGCCAAATGTGCCACCTTCAATTAGAAAATAGATTGCTGTTGAGCCTTCCCCTGTTGGGCCCAATATTTCACTTTGGGTCGCCAACGGCCATCTGCATGGTAATTGCTATCGGCCAACATCACGGTTTGCTACGAAGCCCAATAACCACAGAATGAGGCCTCTGCGCTTCATGCAATTTCGTACTTTTCTAATGAAACACAGATCCTATGAATGGCAAAAGAAAAAAGCATGGTAAAAGTTGTTTTTATTTATTTTACAATTATTGAGTTCCTATTTTGAAACATAAGGCAGGGGATCAAAAGAAAAAGGCAAATAGCCAGAAATTAGGGGTAAAAAATAAATCCAACAAAGGAAAGGTTTATTGTTCATAGAGGCTGACATGTGGGACCAATGAGCCAGCGGCGACCTCAATTTCAAAGGCGGCATATGATCGAAAAGAAAAAGGCAAGTTAGCAAAAATCAGTGGGTAAAAAAAATCTAAGAAATGAAACTTTATTGTACAGTCCCATGAGCCAGCACCTTACTCAACGTTTCAGTGGCGGCATGAGATAGAAAGAAAAAGGAAAGTGACCAAATATCAGGAGCAAAAAATAATCCAAGAAAAGAAACTTTTATTGTACATAGAGGATGACATATGGGTCCCACTTATACAAGCTCTTTCGCTCCAAGATCTTGCAAGTTGATTGTACATAGAGGATGACATGCGGGCCCCTTGTGTCAGCAACTTACTCAACGTTTCCAAGGCGGCAGGGGATCAAAAGAAAAAGGAAGTAGCCAGAAATTAGCGGTCAAAATAACTCCAAGGAAGGAAACTTTTATTGTTCATAGAGTATGACATGCGGGACCCATGCGCTAGCAGCTTCCTCAACGTTTCGAAGGGGGCATGAGATCGAAAGAAAAAGACAAGTGACCAAATATCAGGAGCCAAAAATAATCCAAGAAAAGAAACTTTATTGTACATAAAAGATGACATGCGGGTCCCATTTTGCAGCAGCGGTGTCAACGTTTCAAATGCGGCTTGAGATCAAAAGAAAAAGAGTAGCCGAGAAATTAGGGGTAAAAAAAACCCCCGAGAAAAGAAAGTTGATTGTACATAGAGGATGACATGCGGGTCCCATGACCCAGCACCTTACTCAACGTTTCAGAGGCGGCATGAGATCGAAAGAAAAAGGAAAGAGACCAAATACCAGGAGCAAAAAATAATCCAAGAAAAGAAACTTTTATTGTACATAGAGGATAACATATGGGTCCCACTTATACAAGCTCTTCCGCCAGAAGATCTTGCAAGTTGATTGTACATAGAGGATGACATGCGGGCCCCTTGTGTCGGCAGCAATCAACGTTTCCAAGGCGGCAGGGGATCAAAAGAAAAAGGAAACAGCCAAAAATAAGAGGGTGAAAAAAATCCAAAAAAGAAACTTTTATAGTATCGAGGATGACATGTGGGTCCCATGAGCCAGCAGCTTCCTCAACGTTTCAGAGGCTGCATGAGATCGAAAGAAAAAGGCAAGTGACCAAAAATAAGGGGTAAAAAAAATCCAAGAAAAGAGACTTGATTGTACATAGAGGATGACATGCGGGTCCCACCGATCGACGACTTACTAACGTTTCCAAGGCGGCGGGGATGAAAAGAAAAAGGAAATAGCCAAAGATCAGAGGGTGAAAAAAATCCAAGAAAAGAAACTTTTGTAGTACATAGAGGATGACATGCGGGTCCCATGGGCGTTCCTCAACGTTTTCAAGGGCGGCATGAGATCGAAAGAAAAAGGCAAGTGACCAAATATCAGGAGCCAAAAATAATCCAAGAAAAGAAACTTGATTGTACATAGAGGATGACATGCGGGTCCCATTGTGCGGCAGTGGTCCCAACGTTTCAAATGCGGCTTGAGATCAAAAGAAAATGAAAGTAGCCAGAAATTAGGGGTCAAAAAAAAAACTCCAAGAAAGGAAAGCTTTATCGTTCATACAGGCTGACATGTGGGACCTATGAGGTAGCAGCTTACTAAACATTTCAAAGGCGGCAGGGGATCAAAAGAAAAGGAAATAGCCAAAAATCAGAGGGTGAAAAAAATCCAAGAAATCAAACTTTTATTGTACATAGAGGATGACATGCGGGTCCCATGAGTCAGCGGATTCCTCAACGTTTCAAACGTGGCATGAGATCGAAAGAAAAAGGCAAGTGACCAAATATCAGGAGCCAAAAATAATCCAAGAAAAGAAACTTTATTGTACATAGAGGATGACATGCGGGTCCCATTTTGCGGCAGCGGTCTCAACGTTTCCAAGGCGGCACGGGACCAAAAGAAAAATGAAGTAGCCAGAAATCGGGGGTGAAAAAAATCCAAGAAAAGAAAGATTTCAATTGGGTGCATCCGGACATCCGGGCCTTCGAACTATCCTTCTGGGCCTTTTGACTCGTACAATTTCAGCCCACTCCAGAACATGAAAGTTCGGATTTTTCTCAAAAAAACAGGAAAGTCCTATGTTTCGCCAAAACAAAAAACAAGGAGATTCAAGATATAAGTTGTAAAATTAAAGATTTAATTTATCCGTTTGCAATAGCTCGAGACGAAATACTATCGTTTATTGTTTGCAAAATAATCAAGATATCACATGTTTCTTGTACGGGGAGGCTGACATCAGGGACCCATGAGCCAGCAGCGTCGTCAACGTTTCAAAGGCGGCAGGGGATCGAAAATAAAAAAAAACAAATATCAGTTGGTAAAAAAATCCAAGAAAAGAAAACATTTATCGTTACGAGAGGATGACATGCGGGACCGATGAAGCGGCGGCATCCTCAACGTTTCCCGAGCGGCGGGGGATCAAAGAAAAAAAAGGAAATAGCCGAGAAATTAATTAGGGGTTCAAAATAAATCCATCAAAGGAAAGTTTTATTGTTCATAGAGGATGACATGTGGGACCGACCTGCCAACGACGTCCTCATCGTTTCAAAGGGGCGGGGAGATCAAAAGAAAAAGGCAAATAGCCGAGAAATTAGGGGTAAAAAATAACTCCAAGAAAGGAAACTTTTATTGTTCGTAGAGGATGACATGCGGGGCCCATGAGCCGGCGAGCTTACTTAACGTTTCAAAGGCGGCATGAGATCGAAAGAAAAAGGCAAGTGACAAAATATCAGGAGCCCAAGATAATCCAAGAAAAGAAACTTTATTTACATAGAGGATGACATGCGGGTCCCATTTTGCAGCGGCGGTCCCAACGTTTCAAATGCGGCTTGAGATCAAAAGAAAAAGAAAGTAGCCAGAAATTAGGGGGTCAAAAAAAATCCAAGAAAATAAAGTTGATGGACATAGAGGATGACATGCGGGTCCCATGAGCTAGCGGCTTACTCAACGTTTCCAAGGCGGCGGGGGATCAAAGAAAAAGGAAATAGCCAAAAATCGGAGGGTGAAAAAAAACAAAGAAAATGAACTTTTATAGTACATAGAGGATGACATGCGGGTCCCATGAGCCGGCGGGTTCCTCAACGTTTCAAACGTGGCATGGGATCGAAAGAAAAAGGCAAGTGACCAAATATCGGGAGCCAAAAATAATCCAAGAAAAGAAATTTTATTGTACGTAGAGGATGACATGCGGGTCCCATTTTGCGGCAGCGGTCTCAACGTTTCCAAGGCGGCACGAGAACCAAAAGAAAAATGAAGTAGCCGAGAAATCGGGGGTGAAAAAAATCCAAGAAGAAAGATTTCAATTGGGCTGCATCTGGACATCCGGGCCTTCGAACTATCTGCTAGGCCTTTTGACTCGTACAATTTCAGCCCACTCCAAAACAGGAAAGTTCGAATTTTCTAAAAAACAGGAAAGTCCTATGCTTCGCAAAGACAAAAAAACAAGGAGATTCAACATATAAGTTTGTTTATGTAAAAATAAAGATTTAATTATCCGTTTGAAATAGCTCGGAGCGCAATACATTGTTTATTGTACGCAAAATAATCAAGATATCATATGTTTCTTGTACGGGGAGGGTGACATCGGGGACCCATGAGCCAACGAGCGTCGTCAACATTTTAAAGGCGGCGGGGGATGGAAAGAAAAAATAAACCAAAAATCTGTTGGTAAAAAATCCAAGAAAAGAAACATTTTCGTTACGAGAGGATGACATGCGGGACCCATGAGGCAGCGGCGGCCTCGGCGTTTATTGTTCATAGAGGTTGACATGTGGGACCCGTGAGACGGCGGCGTCCTCAACGTTTTAAAGGCTGCGAGGTGATCGAAAGAAAAAATAAGCCAAAAATCGTTTGGTCAACAAAATCCAAGAAAATAAACATTTACCGTTACGAGAGGATGACATGCGGGACCCATGAGGCAGCGGCATCCTCAACGATTCCAAGGCGGCGGGGAAATATCCGAGAAATTAATTAGGGGTTCAAAATAAATCCATCAAAGGAAACTTTTATTGTTCATAGAGGATGACATGTGGGACCGACACTGCTAACGAGCGTCCTCATCGTTTCGAGAGGGCGAGGAGATCAAAGAAAAAGGCAAATAGCCGAGAAATTAGGGGTAAAAAATAACTCCAAGAAAGGAAACTTTTATTGTTCGTAGAGGATGACATGCGGGACCCATGAGCCGGCAGCTTACTCAACGTTTCAAAGGCGGCATGAGATCGAAAGAAAAAGGCAAGTGACAAAATATCGGGAGCCAAAGATAATCCAAGAAAAGAAACTTTATTGTACGTAGAGGATGACATGCGGGTCCCATTTAGCGGCGGCGGTCTCAACGTTTCAAATGCGGCTTGAGATCAAAAGAAAAAGAAAGTTGATTGTACATAGAGGATGACATGCGGGTCCCATGAGTCGGCGACTTACCCAACGTTTCCAAGGCGGCGGGGATCAAAAGAAAAAGGAAATAGCCAAAAATCAGAGGGTGAAAAAAAAATTAAAGAAAATAAACTTTTATAGCACATAGAGGATGACATGCGGGTCCCATGAGCCGGCAGGTTCCTCAACGTTTCAAACGTGGCATGAGATCGAAAGAAAAAGGCAAGTGACCAAATATGAGGAGCCAAAAATAATTCAAGAAAAGAAAGTTTTATAGTACATAGAGGATGACATGCGGGTCCCTTGAGCGGCAGCTTACTCGACGTTTCAAAGTGGGCGAGGGATCAAAAGAAAAAGGTAAGCCAAAAATCAGCGGGTGAAAAAAAATCCAACAAAGGAAACTTTTATAGCACATAGAGGATGACATGCAGCCGCGGTTCCTCAGTTTCAACGTGGCATGAGATCGAAAGAAAAGGCAAGTGACCAAATATGAGCAAAATAATTCAGAAAAGTTTTATAGTACATAGAGGACATGCGGTCCCATTGAGGCGGTATCCCGTTGAGAGCGGAGAAAGAAAAGGCAAGTGACCAAATATGAGGTGCCAAAAATAATTCAAGAAAAGAAAGTTTTATAGTGCATAGAGGATGACATGCGGGTCCCAGTTTAGCGACGAGCGGTATCACCGTTTGAGAGGCGGCGAGGGGATTGAAAGAAAAAGGCAAGTGACCAAATTTGAGGTGCCAAAAAAAACTCCAAGAAAAGAAAGTTGATTGCACATAGAGGATGACATGCGGGTCCCATTTAGCGACGGCGGTCTCAACGTTTCCAAGGCGGCAAGGGATCAAAGAAAAAGGAAGTAGCCAGAAATCAGGGGTCAAAAAAAATCCAAGAATAGAAAGAATTTTGGTTCATAGAGGATGACATGCGGGACCCATGATCCTGCATCGTAAACGGCTCGATCGGAGAACGTTGAACGAGATGGCGCGATCGAGAAAAAAAACAATGCCGAGAGAGGCTGCCATCTGGGCCCTACATCCCTCGGCGGTGCGGATTTGCGTTGACTCGGCCGGCGAACCCGAGAATTCGCGATGCACCACGTCTCGGGCCACCATACGCGACGTTTTGGCCGCTTTCGTCGGGCTAGGTGGCCTCAAAAACGAGAAAAAAAAAGTTTTGACATGCACCACGGAGGGACCAAAATCGTCGGCCATGGTACACCAGCAACCACGGCGCGACTTCAACTTCGTCGGCCATGGCAACTTTTCTTGTAGTGTTATTCGCGATTTTGGCGCTCTGAGAATATATTGTCGAGTGCTTTTTCGGCTGTTGGAATAGCACATTTTATTGAGTCAACGGATGACTTATCTTGCCTTCCCGATGGGAGCATATGCAGAGTTATTTGTATAACTCGAAATATGCTCACTTCTTCTTTCTTTCTTTTTATATAATTTCATCGGGCACGCGAACAGCGTTCCCGATGGGAGTAGCCCCCGAGGCTACAGCCAAGGACTAGTGCTTGGTTGTAGGCTCAACACTTTAATGCTTCATGTCGCTATATTGTCATTCTTTCTCGAACTTTTCATATCTATCGGGTGCGCGACCAGCGCTCCCGATGGGAGTAGCCCCCGAGGCTATGAACAAATGCTTGCATTTGGTCATAGGCTCTCGCCATTTCTATTTTTTCATACTCGAATTTTTCTTTTTTGCAAAGTAGCCCCCGAGCATTTAAGCAAAAACTTGTATTTGGTCAAAGGCTCTCGAGATTATCAGTCATCACTCATCGTCGCCAATTTTTCAAATTATCAAAGCCGATATTTTTCCATTGATAAAGTAACGTCAGTGCTGACGATAGCCACGACCATTGTATCGGGAAGACGCGAGCAACGCTCTCTCTCTGTCTTGCGGGCCCAAAGTCCTCGTCAATTTGACACGTCGTGCAAGTGGGGGACACACTTCCTCCACTTTCTCCGGCGCACGCACTGTAGCGCCTGTTCCTTCCCTTCATAGTGAAATTACGTTGTTACCCCTTATCCACGTGTACATCATCCATCTCACAATTTTTCCATCCAACGGTGCGTCGATTCACCGCACCCCTATTTAAGGTCATCTTGTTCCTCCGTTCACCTTTTCGCTCGCGCCGCTCCTCTCGCTTTCCTCTCGCCAAAATCCTCCATTACGCCCCACACTTCTTGAGCTCAACCACGCCGCCTTTTTCTCCTACGCCATTGTTGATGCCACCGCGTGCACGGCTCACTAGGCACAACACCCCGGATTCGAAGATGGCAACTGAAGATCTGGAGTGGGAGAGATCCAAAATCTCCAACCAAGACATGAACCTGCTGAAGAAGCTCGGGTTCATGAAGAAGGACAACGCACTGCGCTTCCCCAAGGAGGAAAGCTATCCATCGCCTCCAATCGAATATCGGGTCAGTTTCGTTGACCACCTTATTCGCGGCCTCTCTCCCCCTATCCACGAGTTCCTCCGCGGTCTCCTCTTTGTTTACGGGCTACAGCTGCATCAGCTGACGCCCAACTCCATCCTCCACATCTCCATTTTCAATACCCTCTGTGAATGCTTCCTCGGAGTCCATCCTAATTGGGCTCTGCGGAAGCGCATCTTCTGCCTCCGCCGTAATGGCTCCCACAATGTCGCTGATGCGTGTAGTTGACACGTCCGTTGGGAACCCCAAGAGGAAGGTGTGATGCGCACAGTAGCAAGTTTCCCTCAGTAAGAAACCAAGGTTTAATCGAACCAGTAGGAGTCAAGAAGCACGTTGAAGGTTGATGGCGGCGGGATGTAGTGCGGCGCAACACCGGGGATTCCGGCGCCAACGTGGAACCTGCACAACACAACCAAAGTACTTTGCCCCAACGAAACAGTGAGGTTGTCAATCTCACCGGCTTGCTGTAACAAAGGATTAGATGTATAGTGTGGATGATGATTGTTTGCAGAAAACAGTAAAACAAGTATTGCAGTGGATTGTATTCGATGTAAAAGAATGGACCGGGGTCCACAGTTCACTAGAGGTGTCTCTCCCATAAGATAAATAGCATGTTGGGTGAACAAATTACAGTCGGGCAATTGACAAATAGAGAGGGCATGACCATGCACATACATGATATGATGAGTATTGTGAGATTTAATTGGGCATTACGACAAAGTACATAGACCGCTATCCGACATGCATCTATGCCTAAAAAGTCCACCTTCAGGGTTATCATCCGAACCCCTTCCGGTATTAAGTTGTAAACAACGAGACAATTGCATTAAGTATGGTGTGTAATGTAATCAATAACTACATCCTTAGACATAGCATCAATGTTTTATCCCTAGTGGCAACAACACATCCACAACCTTAGAACTTTCACGTCACTCGTCCCAGATTTAATGGAGGCATGAACCCACTATCGAGCATAAATACTCCCTCTTGGAGTTAAGAGCAAAAACTTGGCCGAGCCTCTACTAATAACGGAGAGCATGCAAGATCATAAACAACACATAGGTAATAGATTGATAATCAACATAACATAGTATTCTCTATCCATCGGATCCCGACAAACACAACATATAGAATTACGGATAGATGATCTTGATCATGTTAGGCAGCTCACAAGATCCGACAATGAAGCACATGAGGAGAAGACAACCATCTAGCTACTGCTATGGACCCATAGTCCAGGGGTGAACTACTCACTCATCACTCCGGAGGCGACCATGGCGGTGAAGAGTCCTCCGGGAGATGATTCCCCTCTCCGGCGAGGGTGCCGGAGGCGATCTCCGAATCCCCCGAGATGGGATTGGCGGCGGCGGCGTCTCGATAAGGTTTTCCGTATCGTGGCTCTCGGTGCTGGGGGTTTCGCGACGAAGGCTTTAAGTAGGCGGAAGGGCAACGCGGGGGCCACACGAGGGCCCCACACACCAGGGCCGCGCGGCCAAGGGCCGGGCCGCGCCGCCCTGTAGTGTCGGCGCCTCGTGGCCCCACTTCCTTTCCCCTCGGTCTTCCGGAAGCTTCGTGCAAAAATAGGACCCCAGGCGTTGATTTCGTCCAATTCCGAGAATATTTCCTTACTAGGATTTCTGAAACCAAAAACAGCAGAAAACAACAACTGGCTCTTCGGCATCTCGTTAATAGGTTAGTGCCGGAAAATGCATAAATACGACATATAATGTATATAAAACATGTAGATATCATCAATAATGTGGCATGGAACATAAGAAATTATCGATACGTCGGAGACGTATCAGCATCCCCAAGCTTAGTTCCTGCTCGTCCCGAGCAGGTAAACGATAACAAAGATAATTTCTGGAGTGACATGCCATCATAACCTTGATCATACTATTGTAAGCATATGTAATGAATGCAGCGATCAAAACAATGGTAATGACATGAGTAAACAAACTGAATCATAAAGCAAAGACTTTTCATGAATAGTACTTCAAGACAAGCATCAATAAGTCTTGCATAAGAGTTAACTCATAAAGCAATAAATCAAAGTAAAGGTATTGAAGCAACACAAAGGAAGATTAAGTTTCAGCGGTTGCTTTCAACTTATAACATGTATATCTCATGGATATTGTCAATGTAAAGTAATATAACAAGTGCAATATGCAAGTATGTAGGAATCAATGCACAGTTCACACAAGTGTTTGCTTCTTGAGGTGGAGAGAAATAGGTGAACTGACTCAACATAAAAGTAAAAGAATGGTCCTTCAAAGAGGAAAGCATCGATTGCTATATTTGTGCTAGAGCTTTGGTTTTGAAAACATGAAACAATTTTGTCAACGGTAGTAATAAAGCATATGTATCATGTAAATTATATCTTACAAGTTGCAAGCCTCATGCATAGTATACTAATAGTGCCCGCACCTTGTCCTAATTAGCTTGGATTACCAGGATTATCATCGCAATACACATGTTTTAACCAAGTGTCACAAAGGGGTACCTCTATGCCGCTCTGTACAAAGGTCTAAGGAGAAAGCTCGCATTTGGATTTCTCGCTTTTGATTATTCTCAACTTAGACATCCATACCGGGACAACATAGACAACAGATAATGGACTCCTCTTGAATGCATAAGCATGTAGCAACAATTAATGTTCTCATATGAGATTGAGGATATATGTCCAAAACTGAAACTTCCACCATGATTCATGGCTTTAGTTAGCGGCCCAATGTTCTTCTCTAACAATATGCATGCTCGAACCATTTAATTAGTGGTAAATCTCCCTTACTTCAGACAAGACGGACATGCATAGCAACTCACATGATATTCAACAAAGAGTAGTTGATGGCGTCCCCGAAACATGGTTATCGCACAACAAGCAACTTAATAAGAGATAAAGTGCATAAGTACATATTCAATACCACAATAGTTTTTAAGGCTATTTTGTCCCATGAGCTATATATTGCAAAGGCGAATGATGGAAATTTTAAAGATAGCACTCAAGCAATTTACTTTGGAATGGCGGAGAAATACCATGTAGTAGGTAGGTATGGTGGACACAAATGGCATAGTGGTTGGCTCAAGGATTTTGGATGCATGAGAAGTATTCCCTCTCGATACAAGGTTTAGGCTAGCAAGGTTATTTGAAACAAACACAAGGATGAACCGGTGCAGCAAAACTCACATAAAAGACATATTGTAAACATTATAAGACTCTACACCGTCTTCCTTGTTGTTCAAAACTCAATACTAGAAATTATCTAGACTTTAGAGAGACCAAATATGCAAACCAAATTTTAGCAAGCTCTATGTATTTCTTCATTAATAGGTGCAAAGTATATGATGCAAGAGCTTAAACATGAGCACAACAATTGCCAAGTATCAAATTATTCAAGACATTTTAGAATTACTACATGTAGCATTTCCCGATTCCAACCATATAACAATTTAACGAAGAAGATTCAACCTTCGCCATGAATACTATGAGTAAAGCCTAAGGACATATTTGTCCATATGCAACAGCGGAGCGTGTCTCTCTCCCACACAATGAATGCTAGGATCCATTTATTCAAACAAAAACAAAAACAAAAACAAACCGACGCTCCAAGCAAAGTACATAAGATGTGATGGAATAAAAATATAGTTTCGGGGGAGGAACCCGATAATGTTGTCGATGAAGAAGGGGATGCCTTGGGCATCCCCAAGCTTAAACGCTTGAGTCTTCTTAATATATGCAGGGGTGAACCACCGGGGCATCCCCAAGCTTAGAGCTTTCACTCTCCTTGATCATATTGCATCATTTCCCTCTCTTGATCCTTGAAAACTTCCTCCACACCAAACTCGAAACAACTCATTAGAGGGTTAGTGCACAATAAAAATTTATATGTTCAGAGGTGACATAATCATTCTTAACACTTCTGGACATTGCATAAAGCTACTGGACATTAATGGATCAAAGAAATTCATCCAACATAGCAAAAGAGGCAATGCGAAATAAAAGGCAGAATCTGTCAAAACAGAACAGTTCGTAAAGACGAATTTTAAAGTGGCACCAGACTTGCTCAAATGAAAATGCCCAAATTGAATGAAAGTTGCGTACATATCCGAGGATCACGCACGTAAATTGGCATATTTTTCTGAGCTACCTACAGAGAGGCAGGTCGAAATTCGTGACAGCAAAGAAATCTGTTCCTGCGCAGTAATCCAAATCTAGTATGAACCTTACTATCAAAGACTTTACTTGGCACAACAATGCATAAAACTAAGATAAGGAGAGGTTGCTACAGTAGTAAACAACTTCCAAGACTCAAATATAAAATAAAAGTACTGTAGTAAAAACATGGGTTGTCTCCCATAAGCGCTTTTCTTTAACGCCTTTCAGCTAGGCGCAGAAAGTGTGTATCAAGTGTTATCAAGAGATGGAATATCGACATTACCTTGGGCTTTACCCTTACCTTTCTTGTTCTTTTTCTTACTCTTTGATTTAGGGAATATATGTCTACCCCCCGGTGTAGAGGTGAATTTTAGGGTGCCTTCTCCCATATCTATGATTGTTCCCAATAGTTTCAGCAGGGATCTTCCGAGTGTGATTTGTCCTGTTCCTGCACATTCAATAACAAGATAATCAATGGATATTGTTCTCCCAAGAACGGTTGTATGCACACCCGCAGCTATTCCTTTAGGAATTATAACAGAGTTATCAATAAGAGTTATTCCTTCTCCCCCTTCAATGAATCCCCAAAGTTTCAAAGATTTATGAATACTCGTAGGCATTAGGCAAAATTCAGACATAATATCACAATTGGCATGAAGAGTTTGGTCACCGATAACAATTTTAATAGTAGGATCCCATAATGAAGGTTCGAGTTCACTAAAACTTGATCAAGACGGTTACGCACATATCTATAATTTTCATTCAAGCGAGATGCACTTGTCTCAAGAGTGTTTAATCTATTATAAATGCTAATAAGGGCTGAATCAAAGTTATTAGCTGAATCATGTGATGCAACCAACTTCTTTATGGCATTAAAAGCTTGATCCCCATTGCGATGAAGGAAATCTCCTCCCACTACAGCATCCAAGGCATATCTATAGCGAATCATAAGACCAAAATAAAAATTACTAAGGAGCAAACTTAGAGTCATTTGAGGTTCAACTTTACGGTAAGAATCAAAAATTCTAGACCAAGCATCTTTAAAACTCTCCTCATCCCCTTGTTTAAAAGTAAAGACTAATTCCTCAGGTGAAGAAGTAACAGGTGCAGAACTAGACATGGTAACAAAAGTAAAATGCAAGTAACTAATTTTTTGTGTGTTTTTGATATAGAGTGCAAGACAGTAAATAAAGTAAAGCTAGCAACTAATTTTTTTGTGTTTTGATATAATGCAGCAAACAAAGTAGTAAATAAAATAAAGCAAGACAAAAACAAAGTAAAGAGATTGGATTGTGGAGACTCCCCTTGCAGCGTGTCTTGATCTCCCCGGCAACGGCGCCAGAAATTTGCTTGATGCGTGTAGTTGACACGTCCGTTGGGAACCCCAAGAGGAAGGTGTGATGCGCACGGTAGCAAGTTTCCCTCGATAAGAAACCAAGGTTTAATCGAACCAGGTAGGAGTCAAGAAGCACGTTGAAGGTTGATGGCGGCGGGATGTAGTGCGGCGCAACACCGGGGATTCCGGCGCCAACGTGGAACCTGCACAACACAACCAAAGTACTTTGCCCCAACGAAACAGTGAGGTTGTCAATCTCACCGACTTGCTCGTAACAAAGGATTAGATGTATAGTGTGGATGATGATTGTTTGCAGAAAACGAGTAAAACAAGTATTGCAGCAGATTGTATTCGATGTAAAAGAATGGACCGGGGTCCACAGTTCACTAGAGGTGTCTCTCCCATAAGATAAATAGCATGTTGGGTGAACAAATTACGGTCGGGCAATTGACAAATAGAGAGGGCATGACCATGCACATACATGATATGATGAGTATTGTGAGATTTAATTGGGCATTACGACAAAGTACATAGACCGCTATCCGAGCATGCATCTATGCCTAAAAAGTCCACCTTCGGGTAATCATCCGAACCCCTTCCGGTATTAAGTTGTAAACAACGGACAATTGCATTAAGTATGGTGCGTAATGTAATCAATAACTACATCCTTAGACATAGCATCAATGTTTTATCCCTAGTGGCAACAGCACATCCACAACCTTAGAACTTTACGTCACTTGTCCCAGATTTAATGGAGGCATGAACCCACTATCGAGCATAAATACTCCCTCTTGGAGTTAAGAGCAAAAACTTGGCCGAGCCTCTACTAATAACGGAGAGCATGCAAGATCATAAACAACACATAGGTAATAGATTGATAATCAACATAACATAGTATTCTCTATCCATCGGATCCCGACAAACACAACATATAGCATTACGGATAGATGATCTTGATCATGTTAGGCAGCTCACAAGATCCGACAATGAAGCACATGAGGAGAAGACAACCATCTAGCTACTGCTATGGACCCATAGTCCAGGGGTGAACTACTCACTCATCACTCCGGAGACGACCATGGCGGTGAAGAGTCCTCCGGGAGATGATTCCCCTCTCCGGCAGGGTGCCGGAGGCGATCTCCTGAATCCCCGAGATGGGATTGGCGGCGGCGGCGTCTCGGTAAGGTTTTCCGTATCGTGGCTCTCGGTACTGGGGGTTTCGCGACGAAGGCTTTAAGTAGGCGGAAGGGCAACGCGGGGGGCCACACGAGGGCCCCACACACCAGGGCCGCGCGGCCAAGGGCCAGGCCGCGCCGCCCTGTAGTGTCGGCGCCTCGTGGCCCCACTTCCTTTCCCCCTCGGTCTTCTGGAAGCTTCGTGCAAAAATAGGACCCTGGGCGTTGATTTCGTCCAATTCCGAGAATATTTCCTTACTAGGATTTCTGAAACCAAAAACAGCAGAAAACGACAAGCGGCTCTTCGGCATCTCGTTAATAGGTTAGTGCCGGAAAATGCATAAATACGACATATAATGTATATAAAACATGTAGATATCATCAATAATGTGGCATGGAACATAAGAAATTATCGATACGTCGGAAACGTATCAGTCGCCTACAACATAGGCGGCGTTGTCATTTGCGTACCCCGATGTCGAGTATTTCGACGTCAAATTCCCCGACTCCGTCCAGGGGTGGCGCAAAAGGTGGCTCTATGTACACGAAGAAAGCTCCGACTCGGTGGAGTACAACATTGCTCCTTTCGATGGAGGTGCCAAGATTCTTCGCCGCCGATCCTGGGACGCTGAAGCCACCGAAGAAGAAAGAACAGCGACAGAGGCACTGATGTCTCGTATCCATCAGCTGCAAAACACCCGTGGAAAGGAATTGTCGGATATCCATATCACAGCCTACTTCCTTAGGATTAGAGTGCAGCCTTTACAAGCTCGCCAAAATCCCCTTTGGATGTATGCTGGTGAAGAAGATGTCGACAGGCTCTCCAAAGACCTTCCTGTGAAGGACTTGGAGAAATTGATCCGAAGAATTTCATCGTTCAGCAAGAAGGATACTATTCCATCCTCTTGCCGCGTCAAGCCATATAGTGGCACCAACGCCCTCCCCGAGGTAATTTTTCCCTCAACTACTATCTTGTCCTCTCGATTTTTAGTATTTGTCGACTACTATTTTGCTGGCGTCTTTTGCGTAACTTTTGTCGATATTCCTTGTTTTTGCAGAACCACCCATTTCAAGCTTCTCTTCCTCCTCTTCCTGAAGGTGGAGAAGTCGAAGAACGGACTGTTGTCACCGACGACAACCAGGGTACTTCTCGCCCTGAGAGTGAAGTCGCGGGTTCTCAGAAATCCGCGGCTTCCTCTGAAAAAGAAGTCGATTCTGAGGCTAGTGAATCGGCACACTCCCTTCCCTCTGCTGTTTCTCCAAGGAACAAGAGAAAAAGGAACGAAGTTGCCGATTCCGCGCATCTCCTGCCGAAGAAGTTGTTCCTACTGAAGAAAGGACAACTTTCAACCCTTACGAGGATGCCCTTGTCAGCTCGTAAGTCCTTGCTACTCTTCTTTGTTTACTCTCAATATTTTGTCTGTGTCGTTTCTTATATTGTCGCCGCTTTATTGTAGTGGTGACGAGGATGAGAATCCACCTAGTTGTTTCTGAAGCTCAGCCTGATGGGGATGAAACCTCGCCTCCTCAGCAAAACATCGAGCATCCAACTCCAGTTGCAAGCCCCCGTGCCCCTTCGCCAAAGAGGGCTAGGGTCGATCTGGCCAAAGAGCCTACCTTGCTAACTTGTAGTTCCACGACTTCTGTAATGGATGATGTAAGTTATCTCTTCTTCTCTCTCTTTTTTTTATACTCCGAACATTTTCAGTGCTTTGGACTCCCCTCTGGTTTTTGCTTGGTACTGTCGAGTTTTCGCTTTATATATTGATTTCTTTTTTCTGTGGTCTTCTCCTCAGCCTTCGATGAAGGAATTTGTCCGCCTCGGTACCCAATTCATCGGGTACCGTGATTATGCCACCAAGCTTGAAGGTACTTTTGTTTTTTCCTACCTCTTCCACTGAATAGATTCCTTCATAATTTTGTCATGATAGCTTATTGCCGTATATTTTGCCAGGGACCCTTGCAGAGGCTAACAAACGCGTTAACACTCTTGCTATCAAGCTAGAACGAAGCGAAAAAGCCCGCAAGAAAGCTGAGACAGATGTTGCCGCTGTCGAAGATCTTCGAAAAAGACTTCATGACGCGGAAACTTCTTTGAGCGACAACATAGCTCAACAGGCTGCTCGCGAAAAAGAAATCCTTACTCGCTTGGAGTCGCAGAGTCGACGTTTTTGTGAGTAAGTACTCATATCTCTTCTATTTCTTCGGATCATCAAATTCTTCCTTGCTCGCTTTTTTCTGACAAGCTTCTTTTGACTCACTTAGGGAAAACGCAGCAAGATTACGATCTGGAGAACCCTGAAGGTGATCGCCTTCTCGATGCTCTTTCCATCCTTGAGATCCACGGAGATGAGGCGCGTGAAGGTCTTGCCGATGCCAGATCAGGTCTGTCGCGGCTTTTTCCTTACTTCTTCCCGAAGAAGGAAGAACCCACGCCTTTTGCTGCTCTCGCCAAATACTTCAATTCTCAAGAAGATCTTGGGCTCAAACTTCGCCAAGAAGGTTTGAAAGTTGGCGTCGAAGGCACTATTGCCTTGGTCGCTGACAGCCAACAAGATGTCGACTGGGCGAGAGTTGGCGACACGAAGGAGATGGAGACGAAGAGGTGGCAATCGTTGATCAAGGCTGCTAAGCCAAACTCAAAGAAAATCCTCGCCTACCTCGGCTGCAAGCCAACTCCCGCTCCTAGCGCATCGAAGCCGGAGGTCAAGTAGATCACTTTGTCTTCTCTTTTGTTTGTTCTCTTTTGGTGTTGTCGCGATAGTAGCTTTGGCGACAACTACCCCATTAGTTCGCTAGGAACTCTTCTTTTGTAATAGCAATGTAAATACTTGCCCTTATTAATGAAAAACTATGTTTCCGAGTTATTGATATCGAAATATTTCTCTTCAGTTGATTTTCGACAACTATACCGTTGAGCCTCATTCCTCGACTGCTTTGCCTGTCACGACGTACTTGAAAAGGTACTGGAGGTTCGCCGAGTGCTATTCAGAATGAAGATTTGTACGAGCTTCAACAACAACTACAGTCTATGAAAAAGCAGGCTCTCGTGACAATGGAACAGTCTCAAAAATCATATGAGAGGGAGAAAGTTGCAATACAGCAAGCTCAGGAAGCTATAGCTTCACAAAAGGCTGCTGTCGCTGAAGCTACGGAGGCTACCTCCCGAGAGAACACCATGCTTGAGTTGATGACTGAAGCAAGCTTGGAGATGGTGGGTATGTTTCTCAGACTGAACCTTCCTCTTTTCTCTTTGCCTGTTTTCTGCCTCTAACTGGTATACTGTCGCCAAATAGGTCCCTTTGGTGATGCTGATGCCGAAGATCAAAGAGTTGACACAAGATCAAATTTCCTTATTAACCTGGGACCTGACCATGGCGTCATTTTCTGGGCTACCCCGGAACGTACCCGAAAAATTGTCAGATTCCAGGACCGCTCATGCCAAGTTCGTGAATTTCTTGAGTTTTGTACCAAAACTTTATCTATGATTTACAATTCTATGTTTCCTCGGAATGTCCAACCGAAAACCCTTCCTGAACTGATGGAGAAGTTTAAGGACTCCCACAAGATCCATGGTTTTGTGAGAGCTCAACTGGTAGCTGGCGCCAGGGTTGCCCTTATTATGCTTCAAATCTGCCACTCCAAACTTAATATGACAAAGGTGGTGGAAACTGTCCATACCAAGCTAAGGCAACGACGAAGAGGTGTCGAGAGAATCGATGCAGTGGTTACCCCAGTAGCTGAAGAGATAATTAATGAACTTCTTCGGATGGATGCCGACTTTTTTGCAGATGGCCATTACGCTGATTTTCTAGGTGCCTCTGCCGAAGAAGATAGAGTAAATATTGACGACATTGTAGGTCATGACTGAATTATTTTTTCAGTAAATAGCTTATATTGTCGAAAGAAAATTGTAACTTGCTGTATCTATGTTGCAAGATAGACTTGTATATATATTTTTTGTTTCTTTTCCCTAACCCCCGAGTTTTTCGGTGGCGATTTTCTTTATTGTGTATGCGAGGTTGAACCAAGGCAATTATATTGAGTATACTATATTTGCGGGTATTAGCCCCCGAGCCTTTTTTGTTGATCACTATTTTGTATCTTCATTTATTTTGCGAGGTGCTTTGCACCAAGGGGAAATATTTTTGGTAATGTATATATATATTGTAACTTCTGGGCGCAAACCCCCGAGCCTGTCGAAGAAAAATATGTATATCTCCACTATCTTTATTATATTGCAGCACCGCGAGTCCGCCTCATTAAAAACCTTTCAGCCCCACTCGGTGCCCTGAAAGGAAAAGAGTGCGTCTGAAAACTCGCGGGCATTTCAGTACATTGTATTTTTACAAGGAGGACTATATTTCGACGTCAAGCGTAAAAATGCCTTAGCTGCGCCACATTCCAGGGATTTTGCTCGGGAACCCCTGTCTTCTTGTCCTTTATCCTGTACGCTCCTCCTTCGATTACTTCTGTAACGATGTAAGGGCCAAGCCACGGCGACTCGAGTTTTTCATGGCTTTTTTTATTGAGCTGTAGAACTAAGTCCCCTACTTGAAAGGATCTTGGCCTCAATCGTCGACTGTGGTAGTTTTTCAGATCTTGCTGGTACTTAGTGACTCGTGATAACACTTCGTCTCGAGCTTCATCGAGTTCATCGACGTCATCCTCTAGTGATTTTCTTGAAGCTTCTTCGTCATACTCAGCTACTCTCGGAGAATCATGCTCTATTTCTATTGGCAGGACTGCCTCAGCTCCATGGACCAGAAAAAACGGAGTCTCCTATGTCGCTGTATTTGGTGTTGTTCGGATACTCCACAACACACTCGGCAACTCCTCTGGCCAAGTATGTCGAGCTTTTTCCAATGGTCCTAACAAGCGCTTGTTAATACCATTGCAGATGATACCATTGCCTTTCTCGACTTGACCGTTGGTCTGCGGGTGCGCAACTGACGCGAAGTGCAATTTGATGCCCACCTCTGCACAGTATGCCTTGAATTCCTTGGATGTGAAATTACTGCCATTGTCCATGACGATGCTATGAGGTACTCCAAACCGAAAGACAATGCTTTTTACGAACTTGATTGCCGACGCTCCGTCTGGTGAATTTATCGGTTTTGCTTCTATCCACTTCGTGAATTTGTCGACAGCGACGAGCATGTACTCGTATCCTCCTGGCGAAGCTTTGTGTAATTTTCCCACCATATCGAGACCCCACTGAGCAAAGGGCCAAGATAATGGTATTGGCATCAATTCTGCTGCCGGGGAGTGAGGTTTTGCAGCAAATCTCTAGCACGCGTCGCAAGTATGAACGATTTCTTTCGCATCTTTGATTGCTGTCAACCAATAAAATCCTGCTCTGAAACCTTGGCTGTTATAGCGCGGCTGCTTGCATGATGACCGCATATTCCTTCGTGTACATCCTTCAAGATTATCCTTCCTTCTTCGGGTGTAACGCACCTTTGCAACACTCCCGAAATACTTCGCTTGTATAACTCCCCTTTGACCACAGTAAAGGCTTTAGATCGTCTAATAACTCGCCTTGCTTCAACTGGGTCGTCGGGTATTTCTTTCGTTAGGATGTATGATATGTACGCCTGCATCCATGGAATTTGCACCATCATTACTAGGTCCTGTTCCTCTTCTTCTTCCAATACTGCCTTTGTAGCCCCCCGAGGGTTTCTCATCTTTCTCCTTCTTCTTTGGTTTCTTTAACTTGGTAGATCTCTCTGCTATCTCCTCCCAGAACACGCCTGGTGGAATCGCGAGACACTGCGACCCAATGTTTGCAAGAACATCGGCTTC
Source organism: Lolium rigidum (assembly GCF_022539505.1). Classification (NCBI taxonomy): domain Eukaryota; kingdom Viridiplantae; phylum Streptophyta; class Magnoliopsida; order Poales; family Poaceae; genus Lolium; species Lolium rigidum. Next base: position 278,404,062 of record NC_061509.1, read on the forward strand.
ATCATTACTTAGCCTGCTGATGTGATTTACCTCGCATCCATCAAACAGCTTCTCCAGCTCGTTATATACTTCCTTGTATGTTATCATACTTTCATTGACTGCATCACATTGATTCATGACCTGCTGAGCCACCAATTGTGAGTCGCCAAATATTTTTAGTCGGGTTGCACCACAAGCCTTCGCCATCTTCATCCCGTGTATGAGAGCTTCGTATTCTGCCTCATTGTTAGACGCGTTTGGAAACGTCATCCGTAATACATACTTTAATTTGTCGCCTTCAGGTGATATTAGTATCACGCCCGCTCCAGCTCCCTCTACTCTCTTGGATCCGTCGAAGTTCATAGTCCAGGTCCTCGATAGGTCTGGGGGGGTCCCGTATTTTGTAGCTCCATCCACTCTGCGATGAAGTCCGGTAAAATTTGCGATTTTATTGCTTTTCTTTTCTCGTACGTGATGTCCCGAGGGGAAAGCTCTATTCCCCAAAGGGAGGCACGACCCGTAGCTTCTGGATTGTTTAATATATTGGATAAAGGCGCCTCATTGACCACTATTATCGGGTGTGCCGAAAAATAATGTCGCAACTTTCTTGCTGTTGTGAACACTCCATATGCTAGCTTCTGGTACTGCGGGTACCGTTGTTTTGAAGGCGATAATACTTCACTGATGAAATATACTGGCCTCTGTACTCCATGAAGTTTTCCTTCTTCCTCTCTTTCGACTACGAGTGATGTGCTGACCACCTGGGGTGTGGCTGCAATGTATAGCAAGAGGGGCTCCTTCTCCTTAGGCGCCACCAAGATTGGTGGTGTCGAGATTGTGCGTTTGAGATCCTCGAAAGCTCTGTCTGCTTCTTCATTCCACTGAAACTTCTCTCCTTGCTTAATCAAAGCATAAAATGGTAACGCCTTTTCTCCCAGCCTAGTGATGAATCTGCTTAAAGCTGCGACTCGCCCAGTTAATTGTTGTGTTTCTTTTAACTTTGTTGGCTTCCTCGTTGTTACAATAGCTTGAATTTTTTCTGGATTGGTCTCGATTCCTCTTGCTGAGATTAGGAACCCGAGAAGTTCTCCTGCAGGGACGCCGAAAGAGCACTTCGTCGGGTTCAGTTTGAGGCAGAACTTGTCAAGGTTGTCGAAAGTTTCCTTTAGATCCTCGATCAAAGTTTTCCCCTTCTTTGATGTTATGACGACATCGTCAATGTATACTTGTACGTTTTTCCCAATCTGTGTTGCTAAGCATTTCTGCATCATCCGCTGATACGTTGCTCCCGCGTTTTTCAGACCGAAAGGCATTGTTTTGAAGCAAAACACGCCATAAGGTGTTATGAACGCTGTCTTGACTTCATCATCTTCTTTCAATCTGATCTGGTTATAACCAGAATATGCGTCCAGGAAGGAAAGACGTTCACATCCTGCCGTGGAGTCGATGATTTGATCGATCCTTGGGAGGGGAAAGTGATCCTTTGGACAGTGTTTATTGAGGCACGTAAAGTCGGCACACATGCGAAGGACTTTCGTATTTTTCTTCGGGACCAGAACTGGGTTAGCTACCAACGTGGCCTCTGTATGTAGCTCTTTGATAAAACCAGCCTCTCTGAGTCGATCAATCTCTGATAGCATGGCTTTGCGGTTTGGTTCCGAAAAACGCCGCAAAGGTTGTTTGATTGGTCTCGCTAGTGGATCCAAGTTTAGGTGGTGCTCGGCAAGTTCCCTGGGTACTCCTGGCATGTCAGCTGGACACCATGCGAAGATTTTCCAGTGCTCACGGAGGAACTCGACGAGCGGGCTTTCCTATGCGAGGTCCATGTCTGTTTTAATGGATGTCGTTTTCTTTGGATCTGTCGGGTGAATCTGCACCTCCTTGGAATCTTTCGTAGTGTTAAAGGTTGGCTCCCTGAGAGGCCTTCCTACATCTGGCAACACATCATAATCAGTTGTGAGCCTTGACGTCAGATATTCTGCTTGCATCCCGAAAGTTTCTGACAGTCGATGAAAATCCTTGTCGCATTTATCAGCTAATGCAAAACTTCCTTTGACTGTGATTGGTCCCTTAGGTCCTGGCAACCTCCATAACAAGTACGTTTAGTGTGGTACCGCCATAAACCTGGCATATGCTGGTCGTCCCAACAAAGCGTGATACTGCGACGGGAAATCCACGACTTCAAACTCCAGCCTTTCGATCCTGTAATTTTCTCGGGTTCCGAACTGAACGTCGAGATTGATCTTTCCCAGCGGATAACTTTGCTTCTCTGGCGTGATTCCATGGAAACGTGTGTCAGTTGGTTTTAGATTTTCCAAGGATATGTTCATCTTCCTTAGTGTATCTTCATACATAAGGTTTAGGCTGCTGCCTCCGTCAATGAATACTCGAGATACGTCGAATCCTGCGATCACCGCTGGCAAGATAAGTGCTGACTGCCCTGGTCGAGGAACTTGCTGCGGGTGATCCGCAATTGTGAAACCAATGTCCTGTCCCGACCAATTTAGGTACTCAATCGTTGGTGGAGGCATCTTCTCTGCCATGAACACTTGTCGTGAGATTACTTTCTGAGCCCTATTGGACGGCCTAGCTTTCTGAATCATCGAGACCGCTCCGTTAGAGTTAGGATCAACATATGGAGGTGGGTGTGGTGTTGCCGCTATTCTGAGATGGTGCCGATTTTCGTCCGTAATTGCGGGAGGAGGTGGCAAGTGAATCTCACTCCTGGGCCCTTGGGGGTTTCTATTTGTTGCTTGAGCATTGGCTAGCCCTGCGACTCTCAACATCGCTTGAAAATTTTGACAGTCCTTCTGCAGATGTCCTGTCTGCCTCTTCCCATTATTGTCGAGATAAAAATGCATCCGACATGGCCCGTTCATCATATCCTCGGGCGATACGAAAGGTCTCTGAAACCTTGGTCCACTATTTTTCCTGTTATTCCGAGAATCATCTCTATTGTCGCCTCGCTGCTCGCTACTCCTTTGATAATCATCTCGACTATTTCCCCCCGTATTTCCTCGGAAACCAGCCGATATTTGGCCAGGAGCGTCATAACTCGAAAACTGCCGAGAGAATCGTCGTCTATTTTGGAAGTTTTGACTGCGGTCCTCCTCTGGTGACCTATGTCGCTTATTGTGAACAACATCTTCTCCATCCGCCCATCTGTTTGCTATCTCCATTAATGCTGATACTGTCCTTGGGTTTGTTCTCCCCAAGTCCTCGACAAAATCTCCTCGTCGAATTCCTGCCACGAACGCATCTATTGCCCTCTCGTCAGATATGTTCTCTGCCGAGTTTTTAATAATGTTCCACCTCTTGATGTATTTCCTCATTGACTCATCATGCTTTTGTCGACATGATCTCAACTCTTCTAGTGATGCAGGTTTTTTGCAGGTGGATCGGAAATTCTTGACGAACACATCCTCAAAACTGTCCCAGTTGTCGATGGAACCTGGAGGAAGCTTCTTTATCCAAGATCTTGCAGCTCCACTTAGGTGTACTTGAATGCTCTGCATGGCTGTTGCTCTGGTTCCACCTATCAGTTTCACCGTCTCGAGGTAATCGACTAACCAATCCTCGGGATCTTGCAGGCCATCGAATTTTTTGAAATTATCGGGTAACTTAAACCCTGAAGGAACTCGAGTTTTCCGGACCCTTCTTGTGAAGCACGGTAGCCCACACATATCCTCGTCATCTATCTCTGGGGAATGCCGATGTTCCCTTCTATTTTGTCGTGCTCTGTCCACCCGTGTTTGTGCTGCTGTGTCTCTTGCTCCACTTGTTCTTTCGGGACCTGGTGCTGCTGCAGTGGGTCGTGGACTATTTTGCCTTGCTGATCCTTCGGGAGGTGTAGTTGCGAATGCTGCTCTCGTGGCTCCACACCCTACCATGGCCATGTTATACAACGCTTCTCTTGGATCTCCGGGAGGTGGCTTGGACGCTAGGATGAAAGCTTGCATTGCCATATATCCCGCTTCCGGTGTTTTGGGAATAATATTCCCCCTCGTGTCGATTGACATAAAAGACATGTCGAGGTTTTGAACTAAATTTTCTCTCTGCTTCAGGTATATTTTGCAGCCGAGATCTTGCTCTCCTTCGAGCTTCTCTATGACTATCTCCCGAAGTTCCTGAATTTCGGCTTAGCTCTGCCCTTCGCCTGCTTGATGCGGAAGCTGCTTCCTGCCTCCTGTCCAACTCGATTTTCTGCTTCTCGAGCTCCCTCCTGGTACGTGCAAGCCTATATTGATACGCTTGTAACTCCTCAGGTGTTGCCGTAATGGTCATTGGTTCTGTGCCATCAATAGCTCTTGCCACTCGATCCCACACTACCTGCGGAAATCGCACCATCTCTCGTGTTCCTGGTCCGATATATTTTGTTCCCAAACCTCGCGTGAGATCTGCAGGATCGACATACGGATTTCCCTCATCGTCGAAAGCCTCTGACGTCGCCGGTTCTGGCCGGCTTGGTTTTCCAATGGCATAGATCTGATGATATTTTGGATTTTGAACTTTGTCGGATTTGGTGACACCATCATAGAGACTGGTGAAGACCTCTCCAACAATGGTAGATTTGTCGATGAAGTTGAAATTGTCGATGTTGCTCGAGTCATTGCTTATATCGGAGTCCGCAGATGACTCGAAACACATGTCGCTGAAGATCTTGGCGAGTTTTTCACTTGCCATGGTGCTGATGAAGCGTGGCGACGAAGTTTCCTCGTCGTCTGACTCGATTGATGATGCTGAACTCGAAAAATCAGGATCGGCCACTGATAATCCCGACGAGATCGGAATTTCGAGACGATACGCTCCTTCTTTCTCGATGCGGAAGTGGAACTTCCCGAACGTCATCTCCATGGTCTCCTCCAGATACGCATATGCATCCAAACGGGAGGGCGGGTGAGGAACAAAATCAACTAGACCAGTTTCGATCTGTTTACCTCTGTCCATCGCGTTGCTTGCAGTTGATGAAGTCGACGATCTTGAACGTGCCATCGAGATCGGATCCTTGACACCTCTAATTCCCACAGACGACACCAATTGACAAGGGATTAACTTATCAATGCCTATGTATTGTAGACTAGGGTTTTAGTCGGAAGTAGAGGGCAAGTAGATCTCGAAGGTTTCAGCCGAAAAGTACTCGATGATGTAAAAACTAAGGTTGCGTGAAACAATGAATCGATCCTCTCTTTGTCCCTCGACTCCCCCTTATATAGGAGGCGGAGCCGAGGGATTCGTAATACACAGGATACAGAGTCCGGGAGGGTTTCTAACCCGTCCCGTAAAATTACAAGTCTATATTTCCTAATACAACTCTAGCTTTCCTTAGTATTAACATGGGCTTCCGAATCTCCATATTCATCGAGTCGTGGGCCTTCAGTAAACCCCGGGTACCATCTTCGGCAGGTCCATTGGGAATGCCTATGTCACTAGCCGTCGAGCATGATTGGAGCTCTTATTAGGCAGTATTGGCCGGGCTTTTACACTCCGGTCCCCGGCGGCGAGAAGAAGCTAGCCGAGACTTGGGCGGACTATAAGGCAGCTCCTTGCCCGGGCTTTGCGAAAGCTTTTGACGCCGTGTACACCAAGTTTTGGGTAAATCATGCTTCTCGAGTTTACTTCATAGTTGATGACCACACTATGCTAACTCATGTCTCTCTCACAATTATTCTTATGCATGATTGCAGACCCATTATAAGGTGCCTGATGATATGGTTGAGCAAGGGAAGGCGGTACTGACTAGGGCTTGTCGGAGGTTGACAAGGCAACGGTGGTACAATCGAAGAATACCTGCATCGGGCACTTCAAGGCTGAGCGGAGGCACGAGGGTCAAGAAAACTGACAATATCAGGGACGATACTCAGCTGACGAAGGAAGATTACTTGAAGGTAAGTAAATATTCAATGAGACTCTATGTTGCTGCATAGTTGGGATTGCATTATGTGTTCTTCAAATGAGTTTTGGTTTTTCAGGTTATGCCCCTATGGTGCGAGAATAAGGAAGACGCATTTGAGGCCTTGGTAGCGAGGTGGGTTGGCAAAGACGCCAACTTCAACGCCAAGAGCGCGCGCAACAAGGCAAACCGGGGCACCGGAGGAACACACAGTGCGGGAAGCCGCAGCACTGAGCGTTACAGGAAGCACAAGGTACATATATACGTGGAACAACTTGCATTTATTTCCCCTCATATTACTACTTGATACACATAACATTTCTCTTGCTGTGCAGGAGGCAGAACTCGGGGAGCCTCTCACCGAGGTGGGAGGGTGGCAGAAGATGAAGCTGAAGCAGCCCGATCCGAGCCAGCCTCGGCCCTCGCTGCTCGAGTACTTCGGCTATGCCGAAGAGGAGTTGGAGAAGTATCGCTCGGTGTTCAAGGGTCTTCATCCGGAGGTGGATGATCCTATTGAGTAGGAGACCGACTTGACGGCGATTATGGTGGCGGGGAGCGGCGCGGAGCATGGCCGCACGAAGCTTCTTAGTGAGGTGATCAAGCCGCAGAGGACCCTCACGCAGATCAGGTCTACCCTCACCACCGGCGACCCACCGATCGCGCCTCCTCGACACCGTCGTACGGATGTAAGTTTTCTCATTTCCATCTTCTTTCCAACATTCATTCCTGAATGGCTAAATTGACATGACTCCTTTTCTTGGAAATTGTAGGCTAACTTTGAGGCCGCCTACGCGGCCACTTATGAGAAGTATTTGACGGTTGTAGCAGAGTGGGACCTCAAGAGAGCGGCTTGGGAAGAGTACCAGGAGGCGACGAGTCGTGTAAGTTCCAATCTTTTATGGTTCAAAGACATGACAAGTCTCACCTCCCCTTTTTTTATATCTACAGCGCTTGACATCTAAACTATCTTGCAGGCGCTCAGGACATTCTTCTTGACTGGAGAGAGGATCGCACTTCCGGAAGAGGAGCCAGCTAGGCCGGGGCCGACTCCAGTGTGCCCATCGAGGGAAGCTTTCACGACCACATACTACGCACGGACTCCAGTAAGTCATGTGCCTAACCATTGTCTAAGATGCTTTCACCGCTTTCCTTTCGCATCTCTAAGATGCTAACTCTTGCCAAACATGTAGGGCACGAGAAGTTCGCGGAACCGACCCTCTCCTGGTTCGTCGCGCGAGGGCACACCGATGGACCCCGGCCGCCATTCTCCCGGTGCTTCAGGGTTTTCTCCTGCTGGCGATGGTTCAGGCCATGGTTCTACTTCGGTCTACCTCGACAAAGGTCGGACGCCTGAATTTACGAGTCGGGAACTTGGTTGGACCCCCTGATCTTAGTTTCCCTTAGCTAGGTATCTAGGGGTGTGCGTCGATCGTGTGTGCCATGTGTCGACGATGTATGATGATCGTGTGTGTTATATGTGTTGATGTGACGTGCTACATATTTGTATGACGATGATGTTGTTGCTACATTTGATATGATGACGATGATGATTATGTGCTGTGAAACATTTGTGATAAATTTCAATGTAAATTACTGCTATTTTTGTTGTGCTTGCTATGCTGTGCCAGAAAAAAAACGCGGAAAACCAAATGGCACAGTCTGTGCCCTGGACGTGCCAAATGGTAGGGGCTGTGCCGACGGCTAGGAAGGTGGTGCCCAGCAGCCGGCGGAGCGGGCGGCGACGCGTCTGGGCCGATGGATCTGGGCCGATGGCTTGACCGTTGGCACAGCAACAGGGGCGTGGACGCGTGGCAGTCACTGGCCGTCCGCGCACAGCTTCTGGGCCGACGGCTTGGCCGTCGGCACAACACCCTTCCTGGCATAACGGACGTTAGCCGCTCCGTGGGCCCCACGAGGACTGTGCCGACGGCGTTGTCTGACCGTCGGGCTGGCATCTGTGCCGACGGCAAAGGCTATGCCGACGGCAACAGGGTTTGTGCCGAGGCAATATTGTGCCGACGGCAGCCGTCGACACAGGCGTGGGCCGACGGCAGTTTATCCTGTGCCGACGGCTGCCGGCCATCGGTCCCTTGGCTGGTTCCTGTAGTGTCCATGTATACAGTTGCATCACGAATAATCGAATATAAGCAGCAGGCTTGGCTGTAGTTTATGCATGCAAGGACGAACTTGCAAGGCCAGCTAGTGCTTTGCTTATATTCAAAGGAAAATGTGTCAGATTTTGGAATCGTTAGTGTTTTGCTTATATTCAAAGGATAATGTGTCAGATTTTGGAATCGTTAGTGCTTTGCTTATATGTAAGGCTGGTGCCAACGCAGACGTTAGGGGAGGCGCTACCTCCCGAGGTGGGGCGAGAGCCAGGCGAGAGAGGGGCGAGAGGGCAGCGCGGGGCAGTGGCGCGGGCGCCCGGCGCTATCGCCCGCTACCGCCCGGCTACCGCCCGCGCTGGGGGCGAGAGGGAGGCGATAGGCGGGCGAGAGGCGGGGCGGCGCGCTGGCAGCACGGGCGAGAGGGCGGGCGAGAGAGCGAGCGTAACGGCTAGCTGAGGTGGCGCGATCTGATTCGTCCACATCAGCTAGCCGTTGGGGTAGCCGTTCCTGGTTCAAAAAATCCGGAAAAAATGCCAAAACCCCCTATAAATACCCCCTGCAATATGATTATCGACAATGAGCGTGGTACAAATTTGGAGAACAACTATGAGACAGTTGATTCCAGTGTCGGCCCTGCAATACACAACCATGCACCACCAAGCCTAGCAGCCAGGATTCAGATGGACAACGAAATGAGGGACTCACCGATGTATACACAGCTCCAGCATGATTTGATTGAGCATGTGTGGGCTAATGCCTAGATTATGTAATTTTTTCAAATTTTTATGTAATCTTTTCAAATTTTTATGTAATTTTTTTATGATGTAATCGGTAACAATTTTAGTTCAATAAAATAATTTCCTTGCATTATTTTTAATATTGTAATCTGAAAAGGAAATGCTGATGTCGAGGAGAGAGAAAAGCTGATGTGGAGGAGAGAGAAGTGAGAATGCGACTATACCATGTGACCGGCACCGTGGGTGAGAGTGGCGAGAGTAGAGTGAAAAAACTGACGTGGCGGGTGAGAGTGGGGTGATGCATTGGCACCAGCCTAAAGAACTGTACGTAGGCCCAACACATGCATGCTATATTGCTATTTCGTACTCCCTCCAGGCTTTCTCTTTAATTTTTTCTGCCAAAGGCTTCACACATACATGTAAAGATGCGCATCATAAAATTGGTTGGTTTCTTTAGTTGTCAAAGTTGTTGAACCGGTTCTTTACTATATGTTGAATGGACACATTGCCTCCTTTAAACCGCGTGGTGTACATAGTGGCTGGCCTAATCAACTAGCACATGCAAAGACGGACTAAACAGTCGTCGACGAAAACGAAAGCGAACCCACCCGACCAGCTGATGAAAAAGTGGCCCGGCCAGCGGAGAAAGCTGACACCTGCTGTCACATCTGCCCTCAGCCCACATCACTTGCTCTCAAGTCTTCAGTTCTCCTCACGCGCTTGCCATCTGAATCTCACCTCCATCCATCCGTCTCCGCCGGCATCAGCCCGCCTGGGTCTGTCCAGCACCTGCCTACAGGTACACCCTCTTACTATCTACCTTCTTCGTTGCAAGCGCGCGACATTGGTTGCTCTGCAGTTCTGCCTGAAATCCTGCAAATTTGAAAGGATGATTAATTGACACGAGTATTTGCAAGCTTGCGGCGATTCGGCGTGCCACGATTCTGATGCTTTGGTTAATAGGGACTGGAGCTTCAATCAATACTATAGAACAAGTCCCAAGTCGGCAGACACTGAGCCATGGCGGCAGTCGGGGGTATGCTCGCCTCTGCCGTCATCAAGGTGGTGATTGGACAGATCGGTTCCGCCATCGGAGGCGAAATCAAGCTGCACTGGAACATGAAGAAGGATCTCGAGCATATGAAGACGACGCTGGAGTGGGTGGAGGCCGTGCTCAGCGATGCCGAGACGCTGTCTGTCACGGATAACTCGGCGCGTCTGTGGCTGAAGCTGCTCAAGGACGCCATGTACGACATCTCCGACATGCTTGATGACTTCGAAGCTGACACCGACTTGGTATGAAAGATTCTAACCATTTCGTTGCCATCAAACTGGATTTGAATGCTATTGTTGCCCAAGATTTTTTTTTGTTCAAACTGTGTTGACTCCATTATACTACTAGATAAGGGAAACAAACAATGAACTGGGTTTCTCTTTTCTAAGATATGAACTGGCGGAACTGAATTGATTTACATAATGAACTAGATATGAAAACTTTTTTATAGTGACAGTTCCATGGTACTTACAAATCAACTTGTGCCGGTTGCAGTGGGCGGCTACGATGAATATGATTAAGATGCCACGTAAGATGAAGAAGATGCAAAAGCGCCTACAAAAGATAGCAGATGACCGTCACAAGTATCGTGTTCTACCAGAAACTCGCAGCGAGGACAAGCAAGTTCCTGATATCCGGGAGACAGCAGGGAATGTAGAGGAAGCAGAAATCATCGGACGGACCAATGAAAAATTGGAAATCTTGGCTTGTATATCTGAAAGCACCACTCAAGGGACCACCATCCTTCCCATATGTGGCATTGGAGGCATTGGAAAAACCACCTTGGCGAGATTAGTTTTCAATGATTCAGAGTTCAAAGAATACTCTAAGGTGTGGGTCTATGTGTCCCAGAAATTTGAACTGAAAAAGATTGGCAACACCATAATATCACAACTATCACAGGAGAAGCCAATATCCGATGATTTGCATAGTATTCATACTCGTCTTCGAGAGTTGTTTACTGGTAAGAGGATCCTGATCATTTTGGATGACCTGTGGGAGAGCAATCCTTCTCACCTACAAGAATTGAAGGCTATGTTGAAGCAGGGTGAGGGGAGCAAGGTGCTGGTTGTGGTTACAACACGCGAAAAAAGCATTGCACAGGAAGTTGGTACTGTTAATCCATTTGAATTACCTGCCTTGTCAGATCAAATGTGCTGGGATATACTAAAAGTGAAAAGTATGTTTGAAACAAGGCAGGACAAAGAGCGCTTGGAGCCAATTGGAAAGGAAATTGCAAAAAAGTGTGGAGGTGTGGCTTTAGCTGCTCAATCACTTGGACACATGTTGAAATCCAGGACATATGATGTATGGGATTCCATCAGATCCAACCATATCTGGAATCTGTCTGCATCCAAAGAAACATCGTCTACACATGAAGTGCTTGCATCCTTGTTGTTAAGCTACAACTTCATGCCTCCACACTTGAAGTTATGCTTTGCTTATTGTGCAATCTTTCCAAAAGGATACAACATGATCGGTGATAATCTAATTTATCGATGGATTGCTCTTGGATTCATGGAGCCATCTAGTACATTCTCTATCTGGCAGCTCGGTGAGAGTTATATTGCGAAGCTTCTGGAGATGTCATTTCTTCAACATTCAAATGTGAGTTACACAATACCTACACAAGTAATATTTGTCTTATTTTATTTTATATATTAACGACAACTCTGGTCAATAGCGAATTTTATTTAGAGATGCTGAGAGTATTTTTCTGCAAAACCTTTCCATGCATTATGCTGGAGTAACAACTTTACTACTTCCATTTTAAAAAAAACTGTACATGTCTAATTTCTTTCTTTGATCACGTTTATGTTGAAAGAGTACAGATATTTAAAAGTGTACATGTGAAACCCTAAATCTCTTGATATTTGCTCTTTGATTACTTGAGGTTTTTAGTTTTTTACTTTGCCCAGTATTATTTTCACTCACGGGATGAATATTGTGTGGTGCAAAAAAGTTGAGCCCTGTTACTGTAGTAGTGCATCTTATAGCGCCTCATTTATTCTGACTCCGACTTTGCAATTCCAACTCATCTTCCCCATGCAAAGTTTTGTTTATTTTTTTTTTATTTTCTTGCTCCAGAAACTGTTGGTGTTTTTGAGTTTTGTATACCTGGGGTAGTCGGATTTGTTTCATTGTAGTTGTTTTGCTATAATCTTGAATGCTTTCATTAAGTGTATGTTGTTAATGATTTTTTAACAACTTAAATGTGTTCTTAACTGTAATCCTATGGAAACGTAATTTATTGATGAACCCTACTACCAGTATACTACTGTTCCTCACTGTATTCTATATTTTAATTGCAATATGTTAGTAGTCTAGGGACCGGATGTTGCAGTTCTATGTAGACTATTTTTCCTTATTTTAATTACATTATATTAATAAGAATATCAACAGCTTAAGAATGAATTCTTGAATAATTTCTTACTGCAGTGGTCGAGTTTGTACAAAATACACGGAAAATATTTAGTGTTCCTGTTTTTGATTTTATTTGTTATTGGCCCTTTGTTTTTATATTATGGAAAAGCATTAGATGAAAATAACAATGTTTAGACAAAAGAATAGTCGAAGATTACAAAATAAACTATAGCCGTAGTAAAACAAAGTAAAACTGCAGATAAATATAATGGAAACTCAGCAGATTAACTTCAGCCTTCGAATTGCAGATGAATAATAGCATCTGGTTAACAATTCACTTGTTTATTACCTCTCATTGCTAATAGGGGAAAGCCCGGTTATTCTTGCAGATTAACATTCAAAATATTAAACAAAGAAATGGTACTCTGTTCATTATGCATGACCTGGTGCATGACCTCGCAAGATCGGTCATGGCTGACGAGTATAACTTGGAGAGCCCCAACTGCCGCTATGCATGCCTGACAGATTGTTCGAAGCCCTTAAAGTCATCCATAGATTCACCTGCAAAAATAAGGGCATTGCATTTTGCAGACATATTTTCGGAGAGTCCGTGTCTTTGCTTTTCACCAGCTAAGCACGTCCGTGTCTTAGATTTACATTTAAGCATGTACTGTAGGGGGGATTTGCCATTTTCAATTGGTGAACTGAAGCAGCTGAGGTATCTTAGCTTTGTATGTCACGATGCTACCATTAATCCCAGGGGTATTGGTATGCTCTCTAAGTTGAACTATCTTAGAATTTATTCCGGTGGTCTCAGATTATTGCCAGAGTCGATTGGTGAAATGAAAGGTCTGATGCATCTTGACTTATCTGGTTGTTCAAACCTAAAAGAACTCCCATTATCATTTGTGAAGATCAGAGAGTTGGTATATCTGGATTTATCTGGCTGCAGGGGTGTTTCAGGAATACCCAAAGCTTTGGGTGGCCTAACCAAACTCCAATATTTGGGTTTATCAGAATGTGAAAACCTCATAGGGCTGCCAGATGCCATTGTCGATCTCACTGAACTCCAATATTTAAATCTATCAAAGTGCCTGCAATATATCTTTGACAACTCAAGGGATCAAACTGAGAGTTTCATTGACCGCATCTGCACCCTTCCGAGTATGAAGTATCTGGATTTGTCCGGGAATGATTATCCTCTTATAATACCAGATAGTGCAAGCCACCTCACCAAACTGGAGCTCACTGAGTGCCGCCAAATTATTAGGCTTCCAGAGTTTGTAGACAACATTCATTTTCACTACTCAGGTGCCACTATGCAGAACTTCTATGTGTACGCAGGTAACATCCATATGCTTCAGCATGCAACTGCTGCTGGGCTAAGAATCTCACAGCTTGAAAATGTGAAGTCCCCAGGAGAGGCACTCAGTATAAATCTGAGTGAGAAAAAGACCATCTTAGAATTGAGTTTATCGTGGACCATCGGTGCAAATAGATATGTGGATGACATGGAGTTGCTGATGGAGCTAGTGCCACCAACCACTTTGAAGACATTTGGTATAGAGGGTTACTGCAGTGTTGGTTTTCCAGACTGGCTAATGAGTATCAGCAATCATCTCCCTAATCTTGTCAAGATGAAGATGTGGAATTTGCCAAACTGTAAGATTCTGCTGCCCCTTGGCCTACTACCAAACCTCCGAGAGATTAGTCTCGACGGTATGGAAAGCCTGGAAGAATGGGACACATCATACCTGAGTGGTGAGAATAGTGTGAATGAGCTTGAAAAGGTGCACATAAATAATTGCCCCAAGTTGAGGATAAAACCACACCTTCCTAGAGCCGCGTCTTGGGTTATAAGGACAAGCGATGATGTGCTCGTACCACAGCGAGATAGCATGTCACATATTGATTGCCTGACAGCTGGAGACAGCATTGTGCCTGTGCGTCAGTGGGGTTTTCTTCACCACCTACTCTCCCTCCGACAGTTAATACTTTATGGATGCAGTGATTTGAGGATCTCACCAGAGATATGCGGGGCCCTCCACTCCCTCAAATCACTTGAATTACATACCCGCAGCCGTGCAAAACTTGAGGAATTGTTTGGCGAGGTCACATCTCTTCAGAAACTGACAATATGGTCGGACCACTTGAAGAAATTGCCCAATAACATGAGGCAACTCACAAAGCTACAGTCATTAACACTGAATATCTGTCCTAGCTTGAGACAACTGCCAGCATGGTTAGGAGAACTCACGTTGCTCAAGAGACTCGAAATGTGGTCCTGCAGTGCCATCAGGACTCTGCCAGACAGCATAGAACAGCTCACAAACCTCCAAAAACTGAAAATATCCTATTGCAACCCTGCATTAATAAAGTGGTGTAACACAGAGAAGAACCGGAGGAAGCTTGCTCACATAGAACAAATGGTACGTGCCCTGCCATACTGTTTATCATATATTTATTGCTCCTGTTTTTGCACGGAGAATGTTTTCCATGCTCTGTACTATAGTACGACATCTTCTTTTTCTGTTCTTTGTTTCTTGGAGGATTTTTTTTCTTCAGTAAACGTTGTATTTTACATGCCCATCGCATCATAATTCTTGTTTATTGCCCAATTGGAAATTAGGAACTCGGATTCTAGCTAATGATTATACTGACTTCCTTCATTTTGTATTTAATTTTATAGAATATAAATGATATAAATGATTATGCCTAATATCTCCTGATGGGGGTGGGCTGCGGTTGCGGTACCCTTGTGTGGCCCTTTCTGCGAACGAAGAGAAGGTTGGTACGCTGGAGAGAAGAAGAGACATCGCAAAATTAAAAGTTCATATTGAATAAATACCGCGCAGAGAGCTCCAATGGCCCAGGTAGTTAATGATTCTGTGAACGCTTGTTTTCTCTCGTGAAGAAGAACAACGCTGATTGTTTTAGAGTCAGAGTTGTAACTGTTTGTCATCCTTAATCTCTATTTAGCCACTCTGTTGCCGTTGTCCACTCTGTTGTTGCTTTTGTGATAATTGAAATGAAACCCACATGGCACTTCCTGTGCAGGTATCTAACTTGGTGTTTCAAGGGCGTGGGTTCAGTGTTTGAGTGTCTCATCTGTTTCGCCACCGTCCAAGTCTGAAACTATGAAGAAGGGGACCGGCCAAGACGATGACCGACCATTGGCGCCCTGGCTACAGAATGTAGTGTCTGGCTTTACACAAGTACTGTTAGGACTCTGTCTATGGTTCCTGGTCAAAAGCATGCAACTGCTGAGGGGTTCAGCATTATTTGCTGATACGTGTAATATGATGGATTTGCCCAAGATACACACAGTGGAGAAGATGAAGACCACACACGCATGGAGTATTTTCAGCACACAGACTTGTGCTCTCTCCATTGTATTCCTCTCATCTCAATAAACTCAGCTGATTACATGTGTTTATATTGCACACAGCGCACGCACACATAGCCATACACAACGGCCTGATCCTATTACTGCTCACCAGCAGCTACACTCACGCCCATACACACTTGCACGGCCACTTCTCAACGGCCACACACGACCAGGCCAAATACAAGATACTAATATCTACTTGCACGGCCACTTCTCAACAGCCACACACGACCAGGCCAAACACAAGATACTAATATCTAACGTGACCATTAACATTTGTCATCTAATACACACAAACATGACTAAGACTAATTGCTGCATATCGTAGGCACCCATCTGCTGGCTTGTTGATCTGCTCAAGCACCGCTCTAACTCTACGTTGTTGATCACCCGCTACGCTTAGACGACAATACTGTAACTTAAAATAAGCATGATCCAATAACAAGATTAGTTCTATCGTTCCATTACAGCAGGATAAAATAAATATCTGTGCGTAGTTTTTTTTACAGCGAAATTGATAATGATTCATCAGTTTAGTTTAAGCTGAAATAAGTCCCTATCGGTTCGTACATGTATTTTTTTTTATAAGCAACATACAATTATATGGAACGTGCTTACTACTAGTAACTACTCCAGGAAGTACAGATAAGGGAGCGAACATTGGTGCGCCACGAATATAAGCAGGCTTGGCGTAACAGCGACAAGAGTTGAGCAAAACCAACAGATGTGCCACCCATCAGACACGGCAGCAATGACAGACGACTAGTCAACGAACAATCATCGAAAATGAAGCACCCGACCAGCTGATGAAACCGTGTGATGAAAAGGAAAGGTACTAAACAATCATCATCGACGAAACCGTGTGATGAAAAGCAGACACTGGTCTCGATAACGGAAACAAACAATGAACTGTGTTTCTCTTTTCTAAGATATGAACTGGTGGAACTGAATTGATTTACATAATGAACTAGATCTGGAAACTTTTTTATAGTGACACTTGGTGCTTACAAATCAAATTGTGCCGGTTGCAGTGGGAAGCTACGATGAATATGATTAAGATGCCACGTAAGATGAAGAAGATGCAAAAGCGCCTACAAAAGATAGCAGATGACCGTGACAAGTATCATGTTCTACCAGAAACTCGCAGCGAGGAGTAGCAAGTTCCTGATATCTGGGAGACAGCAGGGAATGTGGAGGAAGCAGAAATCATCGGAAGGACCGATGAAAAACTGGAAATCGTGGCTTGTATATCTGAGAGTGTTGAGTAACATATTGTATAGGTATAGGTCCCCGTGTTTTCTCAGAGTTGTACCTGTAACTGTACATGTGTCCGCCTATATATACATGAGCAGCCGGCCCTATTGGTGTTGTGCAATCTCCAATACCTTTGTACATGGTATCAGAGGCCCTTCGGCCCTGACCTAGCCGCCGCCCCCTCCTCCCTCCTCTGACCTAGCCGCCGCCCCCCTCCTCCCTAGGGCGCCGCCGGCCCTCCCTCTCCCAACCCTATCAGCCGCCCCTCCCCACCCCGGGCGCCGCCAGCCTTCACCCTAGCCCTAGCCGCTTCCGCCTACCACCACCACTGCTTCCGCCATGGCCGGTTTCTCCTCCTCCGGCTCCGACCCCTTCAACTCCTCCCGCTCCGGCAGCAGCAACCCCTTCGCCGGCCCCTCTGTCGCCGTCATCCGCGACATCCCCATCGCCGAGCGCGTGCCGGTGAAGCTATCCACCACCGCTGCCAACTTCTTCTCGTGGAAGACCTACTTCGGGCTGCTCTTCCGCGAGTATGATCTCCTCGATCACGTCGACGGCACCATCAACCTCCTCGCCACCGCACGACCCTGAGTGGCTCGCGATCGACGCCACCATCATCCTCTGGTTCTACCAGACCGTCTCCAACGACATCTTCCGCACCGTCGTCCGCGACGGCGACTCCGCCCACATGGTCTGGGCTAAGATCACCGTTCTCTTCACCGACAACAAAATCCAGCGGGTCACCTTCCTCCAGCAGGAGTTCTTCAGCACCCACCAGAACGACCTCTCTCTCGACGAGTACGCCCTCAAGCTGAAGAGCCTCTCCGACGAGCTCCGTGACTTGGAGTTCCCGATCGATGACAAGATCATGCTCTCCACCCTATCGGCGGGTCTCGGCGAGGATCTCAGCAACGCCGCCTCCAACCTCACGCTCCTCACCACGCCCACCTTCGAGCAGGTCGTGGCCTACCTGCTCCTCGAGCAGCGCCGCCTCAAGCATCTCCGGGATCGGGCGGCCCACACCGCCTTCGTCGCTGGCTTCTCCTGCGGTGCCCAGACTCCCGCACCCTGCGCCCCTGCGCCTCGTCCCATGGGTCCGCTGCCGCATTTCCCCGCCGGCGGTGATACGTCTCCGACGTATCGATAATTTCTTATGTTCCATGCCACATTATTGATGTTATCTACATGTTTTATGCACACTTTATGTCATATTCGTGCATTTTCTGGAACTAACCTATTAACAAGATGCCGAAGTGCCGCTGTCGTTTTCTCGCTGTTTTTGGTTTCAGAAATCCTAGTAACGAAATATTCTCGGAATTGGACGAAAATAACGCCCAGGGTCCTATTTTGCCACGAAGCTTCCAGAAGTCCGAAGAGGAGACGAAGTGGGGCCACGGGGTGCCCAAACCCTAGGGCGGCGCCCCCCCCCCTTGGCCGCGCGGCCCTATGGTGTGGGGCCCTCGTGTGGCCCCCTGACCTGCCCTTCCGCCTACTTAAAGTCTCCGTCGCGAAACCCCCAGTACCGAGAGCCACGATACGGAAAACCTTCCAGAGACGCCACCGCCGCCGATCCCATCTCGGGGGATCCAGGAGATCGCCTCCGGCACCCCCGCCGGAGAGGGGATTCATCTCCCGGAGGACTCTACGCCGCCATGGTCGCCTCCGGAGTGATGTGTGAGTAGTCTACCCCTGGACTATGGGTCCATAGCAGTAGCTAGATGGTTGTCTTCTACCCATTGTGCTTCATTGTCGGATCTTGTGAGCTGCCTAACATGATCAAGATCATCTATCTGTAATTCTATATGTTGCGTTTGTTGGGATCCGATGAATAGAGAATACTTGTTATGTTGATTATCAAAGTTATGTCTATGTGTTGTTTATGATCTTGCATGCTCTCCGTTACTAGTAGATGCTCCGGCCAAGTAGATGCTTGTAACTCCAAGAGGGAGTATTTATGCTCGATAGTGGGTTCATGCCTCCATTGATATCTCGGGACAAGTGACGTAAAGTTCTAAGGTTGTGGATGTGTCTGTTGCCACTAGGGATAAAACATTAGTGCTATGTTCAAGGATGTAGTTACTAATTACATTACGCGCAATACTTAATGCAATTGTCTGTTGTTAACAACTTAATACTGGAGGGGGTTCGGATGATAACCTGAAGGTGGACTTTTTAGGCATAGATGCATGCTAGATGGCGGTCTATGTACTTTGTCGTAATGCCCAATTAAATCTCACTATACTCATCATAATATGTATGTGCATGGTCATGCCCTCTTTATTTGTCAATTGCCCAACTGTAATTTGTTCACCCAACATGCCGTTTATCTTATGGGAGAGACACCTCTAGTGAACCGTGGACCCCGGTCCAATTCTCTATACCGAAATACAATCTACTGCAATACTTGTTCTACTGTTTTCTGCAAACAATCATCTTCCACACAATAGGGTTAATCCTTTGTTACAGCAAGCCGGTGAGATTGACAACCTCACTGTTTCGTTGGGGCAAAGTACTTTGGTTGTGTTGTGCAGGTTCCACGTTGGCACCGGAATCTCTGGTGTTGCGCCGCACTACATCCCGCCGCCATCAACCTTCAACGTGCTTCTTGACTCCTACCGGTTCGATTAAACCTTGGTTTCTTATCGAGGGAAACTTGCCGCCGTGCGCATCACACCTTCCTCTTGGGGTTCCCAACGGACGTGTCAACCACACGCATCAAGCAAATTTCCGGCGCCGTTGCCGGGGAGATCAAGACACGCCGCAAGGGGAGTCTCCACTTCTCAATCTCTTTACTTTGTTTTTGTCTTGCTTAGTTTTATTTACTATTTTGTTTGCTGCACTAAATCAAAATACAAAAAAATTAGTTGCTAGTTTTACTTTATTTGCTATCTTGTTTGCTATATCAAAAACACAAAAAAATTAGTTACTTGCATTTACTTTATCTAGTTTGCTTTATTTACCGTTGCTAAAATGGCCAACCCTGAAAATACTAAGTTGTGTGACTTCACAACCACAAATAATAATGATTTCTTATGCACACCTATTGCTCCACCTCGCTACTACAGCAGAATTTTTTGAAATTAAACCTGCTTTACTGAATCTTGTTATGCGAGAGCAATTTTCTGGTGTTAGTTCTGATGATGTTGCTGCCCATCTTAATAATTTTGTTGAACTATGCGAAATGCAAAAGTATAAGGATGTAGATGGTGATATTATTAAATTGAAATTGTTCCCTTTCTCATTAAGAGGAAGAGCTAAAGATTGGTTGCTATCTCTGCCTAAGAATAGTATTGATTCATGGACTAAATGCAAAGATGCTTTTATTGGTAGATATTATCCCCCTGCTAAAATTATATCTTTGAGGAGTAGCATAATGAATTTTAAACAATTATATACTGAACATGTTGCTCAAGCTTGGGAAAGAATGAAATCTTTGGCTAAAAATTGCCCAACCCATGGACTGACTACTTGGATGATCATCCAAACCTTCTATGCAGGACTAAATTTTTCTTCGCGGAATTTATTGGATTCAGCTGCTGGAGGTACCTTTATGTCCATCACTCTTGGTGAAGCAACAAAGCTTCTTGATAATATGATGATCAACTACTCTGAATGGCACACGGAAAGAGCTCCACAAGGTAAGAAGGTAAATTCTATCGAAGAAACCTCTTCCTTGAGTGATAAGATTGATGCTATTATGTCTATGCTTGTGAATGATAGGACTAATATTGATCCTAATAATGTTCCGTTAGCTTCATTGGTTGCACAAGAAGAACATGTTGATGTGAACTTCATTAAAAATAATAATTTCAACAACAATGCTTACCGGAACAATTCTAGTAACAACTATAGGCCATATCCTTATAATAATGGCAACGGCTATGGTAATTCTTATGGGAATTCTTACAACAATAATAGGAATTCACCCCCTGGACTTGAAGCCATTCTTAAAGAATTTATTAGTACACAAACTGCTTTTAACAAATCTGTTGAAGAAAAGCTTGGGAAAATTGATATACTTGCTTCTAAAGTCGATAGTCTTGTCGCTGATGTTGATCTTTTGAAATCGAAAGTTATGCCTAATGAAAATCATCATAATAAAATTGTTACTACAGCAAATGCCATCCAAGTTAGAATTAATGAGAATATAAGATTGATGGCTGAACTGCGTGCTAGGTGGGATAGAGAAGAAAATGAAAAACTAGCTAAAGAGAAGAATGTAGCTAAAGTTTGGACTATTACCACCACTAGTAATGCTAATGCTACACATGTTGCTGCACCTCCTACTATTAATAATAAAAGAATTGGTGCTAGCAATGTTTCCACTTCTAATGCAAAGCGCGAGAAACTGCCCGAAACTGCTAAAACTGCTGAAATTGCCTGTGATAAAGCCGCTGAAATTTTTTCCAACATTGGGGATGATGATCCCATTGCTTTAGATTATAATGGTTTGAATTTTGATGATTGCCACATCTCTGAAGTTATAAAGTTCTTGCAAAAACTTGCTAAAAGTCCTAATGCTAGTGCTATAAATTTGGCTTTCACGCAACATATTACAAATGCTCTGATAAAAGCTAGAGAAGAGAAACTAGAGCGCGAAGCCTCTATTCCTAAAAAGTTAGAGGATGGTTGGGAGCCCATCATTAATATGAAGGTTAAAGATTTTGATTGTAATGCTTTATGTGATCTTGGTGCAAGTATTTCTGTTATGCCTAAGAAAATTTATAATATGCTTGACTTGCCACCGCTGAAAAATTGTTATTTGGATGTTAATCTTGCTGATCATTCTACAAAGAAACCTTTGGGGAAAGTTGATAATGTTCGCATTACCGTTAACAATAACCTTCTCCCCGTTGATTTTGTTGTCTTGGATATTGAATGCAATGCATCTTGTCCCATTATATTGGGAAGACCTTTTCTTCGAACTATTGGTGCTATCATTGATATGAAGGAAGGTAATATAAAATATCAATTTCCTCTCAAGAAAGGTATGGAACACTTCCCTAGAAAGAGAATGAAGTTACCTTTTGATTTTATTATGAGAACAAATTATGATGTTGACACTTCGTCTCTTGATAATACTTGATACACACTTTCTGCGCCTAGCTGAAAGGCGTTAAAGAAAAGCGCTTATGGGAGACAACCCATGTTTTTACCTACAGTACTTTGTTTTTATTTTGTGTCTTGGAAGTTGTTTACTACTGTAGCAACCTCTCCTTATCTTAGTTCTGTGTTTTGTTGTGCCAAGTAAAGTCGTTGATAGAAAAGTTCATACTAGATTTGGATTACTGCGCAGAAACAGATTTCTTTGCTGTCACTAATCTGGGCAAAATTCTCTGCAGGTAACTCAGAAAATTATGCCAATTTACTTGAGTGATCCTCAGATATGTACGCAACTTTCATTCAATTTGAGCATTTTCATTTGAGCAAGTCTGGTGCCTCGATAAAATTCGTCAATACGAACTGTTCTGTTTTGACAGATTCTGCCTTTTATTTCGCATTGCCTCTTTTGCTATGTTGGATGAATTTCTTTGATCCATTAATGTCCAGTAGCTTTATGCAATGTCCAGAAGTGTTAAGAATGATTGTGTCACCTCTGAATATGTTAATTTTTATTGTCACTAACCCTCTAATGAGTTGTTCTAAGTTTGGTGTGGAGGAAGTTTTCAAGGATCAAGAGAGGAGTATGATGCAACATGATCAAGGAGAGTGAAAGCTCTAAGCTTGGGGATGCCCCGGTGGTTCACCCCTGCATATATCAAGAAGACTCAAGCGTCTAAGCTTGGGGATGCCCAAGGCATCCCCTTCTTCATCGACAACATTATCAGGTTCCTCCCCGAAACTATATTTTTATTCCATCACATCTTATGTGCTTTGCTTGGAGCGTCGGTTTGTTTTTGTTTTTTGTTTTGTTTGAATAAAATGGATCCTAGCATTCACTTTATGGGAGAGAGACACGCTCCGCTGTAGCATATGGACAAGTATGTCCTTAGTTTCTACTCATAGTATTCATGGCGAAGTTTCTTCTTCGTTAAATTGTTATATGGTTGGAATTGGAAAATGATACATGTAGTAAATTGCTATAATGTCTTGGGTAATGTGATACTTGGCAATTGTTGTGCTCATGTTTAAGCTCTTGCATCATATGCTTTGCACCCATTAATGAAGAAATACATAGAGCATGCTAAAATTTGGTTTGCATATTTGGTTTCTCTAAGGTCTAGATAATTTCTAGTATTGAGTTTAAACAACAAGGAAGACGGTGTAGAGTTTTATAATGTTTACAATATGTCTTTTATGTGAGTTTTGCTGCACCGGTTCATCCTTGTGTTTGTTTCAAATAAGCCTTGCTAGCCTAATCCTTGTATCGAGAGGGAATACTTCTCATGCATCCAAAATACTTGAGCCAACCACTATGCCATTTGTGTCCACCATACCTACCTACTACATGGTATTTCTCCGCCATTCCAAAGTAAATTGCTTGAGTGCTACCTTTAAAATTCCATCATTCACCTTTGCAATATATAGCTCATGGGACAAATAGCTTAAAAACTATTGTGGTATTGAATATGTAATTATGCACTTTATCTCTTATTAAGTTGCTTGTTGTGCGATAACCATGTTCACCGGGGACGCCATCAACTACTCTTTGTTGAATTTCATGTGAGTTGCTATGCATGTTCGTCTTGTCTCGAAGTAAGAGCGATCTACCACCTTATGGTTAAGCATGCATATTGTTAGAGAAGAACATTGGGCCGCTAACTAAAGCCATGATCCATGGTGGAAGTTTCAGTTTTGGACATATATCCTCAATCTCAAATGAGAAAATTATTAATTGTTGTTACATGCTTATGCATAAAAGAGGAGTCCATTATCTCGTTGTCTATGTTGTCCCGGTATGGATGTCTAAGTTGAGAATAATCAATAGCGAGAAATCCAATGCGAGCTTTCTCCTTAGACCTTTGTACAGAGCGGCATAGAGGTACCCCTTTGTGACACTTGGTTAAAACATGTGCATTGTGATGATCCGGTAGTCCAAGCTAATTAGGACAAGGTGCGGACACTATTAGTATACTATGCATGAGGCTTGCAACTTATAAGATATAATTTACATGATACATATGCTTTATTACTACCGTTGACAAAATTGTTTCATGTTTTCAAAATCAAAGCTCTAGCACAAATATAGCAATCGATGCTTTTCCTCTATGGAGGACCATTCTTTTACTTTCAATGTTGAGTCAGTTCACCTATTTCTCTCCACCTCAAGAAGCAAACACTTGTGTGAACTGTGCATTGATTCCTACATACTTGCTTATTGCACTTATTATATTACTCTATGTTGACAATATCCATGAGATATACATGTTACAAGTTGAAAGCAACCGCTGAAACTTAATTTTCCTTTGTGTTGCTTCAATGCCTTTACTTTGAATTATTGCTTTATGAGTTAACTCTTATGCAAGACTTATTGATGCTTCTCTTGAAGTGCTATTCATGAAAAGTCTTTGCTTTATGATTCACTTGTTTACTCATGTCATATACATTGTTTTGATCGCTGCATTCACTACATATGCTTTACAAATAGTATGATCAAGGTTATGATGGCATGTCACTCCGGAAATTATCTCGTGTTATCGTTTTACCCGCTCGGGACGAGCAGTAACTAAGCTTGGGGATGCTGATACGTCTCCGACGTATCGATAATTTCTTATGTTCCATGCCACATTATTGATGTTATCTACATGTTTTATGCACACTTTATGTCATATTCGTGCATTTTCCGGAACTAACCTATTAACAAGATGCCGAAGTGCCGCTTGCTATTTTCTCGCTGTTTTTGGTTTCAGTAAATCCTAGTAACGAAATATTCTCGGAATTGGACGAAATCAACGCCCGTGGTCCTATTTTGCCACGAAGCTTCCGTAAGTCCGAAGAGGAGACGAAGTGGGGCCACGAGGTGCCCAAACCCTAGGGCGGCGCGGCCCCCCTTGGCCGCGCGGCCCTATGGTGTGGGGCCCTCGTGTGGCCTCCCGACCTGCCCTTCCGCCTACTTAAAGTCTCCGTCACGAAACCCCCGGCACCGAGAGCCACGATACGGAAAACCTTCCGCAGACGCCGCCGCCGCCGATCCCATCTCGGGGATCCAGGAGATCGCCTCCGGCACCCTGCCGGAGAGGGGATTCATCTCCCGGAGGACTCTACGCCGCCATGGTCGCCTCCGGAGTGATGTGTGAGTAGTCTACCCCTGGACTATGGGTCCATAGCAGTAGCTAGATGGTTGTCTTCTCCCCATTGTGCTTCATTGTCGGATCTTGTGAGCTGCCTAACATGATCAAGATCATCTATCTCGTAATTCTATATGTTGCGTTTGTTGGGATCCGATGAATAGAGAATACTTGTTATGTTGATTAT
Source organism: Lolium rigidum (assembly GCF_022539505.1). NCBI lineage: Eukaryota > Viridiplantae > Streptophyta > Magnoliopsida > Poales > Poaceae > Lolium > Lolium rigidum. Next base: position 278,429,251 of record NC_061509.1, read on the forward strand.
CAAAGTTATGTCTATGTGTTGTTTATGATCTTGCATGCTCTCCGTTACTAGTAGATGCTCTCGGCCAAGTAGATGCTTGTAACTCCAAGAGGGAGTATTTATGCTCGATAGTGGGTTCATGCCTCCATTGATATCCGGGACAAGTGACGGAAAGTTCTAAGGTTGTGGATGTGCTTGTTGCCACTAGGGATAAAACATTAGTGCTATGTTCAAGGATGTAGTTACTAATTACATTACGCGCAATACTTAATGCAATTGTCTCGTTGTTAACAACTTAACACCGGAGGGGGTTCGGATGATAACCTCGAAGGTGGACTTTTAGGCATAGATGCATGCTGGATGGCGGTCTATGTACTTTGTCGTAATGCCCAATTAAATCTCACTATACTCATCATAATATGTATGTGCATGGTCATGCCCTCTTTATTTGTCAATTGCCCAACCGTAATTTGTTCACCCAACATGCCGTTTATCTTATGGGAGAGACACCTCTAGTGAACCGTGGACCCCGGTCCAATTCTCTATACTCGAAATACAATCTACCGCAATACTTGTTCTACCGTTTTCTCGCAAACAATCATCTTCCACACAATACGGTTAATCCTTTGTTACAGACAAGCCGGTGAGATTGACAACCTCACTCGTTTCGTTGGGGCAAAGTACTTTGGTTGTGTTGTGTAGGTTCCACGTTGGCGCCGGAATCTCCGGTGTTGCGCCGCACTACATCCCGCCGCCATCAACCTTCAACGTGCTTCTTGACTCCTACTGGTTCGATTAAACCTTGGTTTCTTACTGAGGGAAACTTGCCGCTGTGCGCATCACACCTTCCTCTTGGGGTTCCCAACGGACGTGTCAACCACACGCATCAGGCGGCCAGCCGCCCAGTCAGACCGGACCGTGGACCGGCCAGTCCGGTCACCAGGCCGGCCAGACCGGCCCGTGGACTGGCCACGCCGGCGCCCAGGTCGGCCAGCCCGGCCCCTGGATCGGCAGCCGTCTCCTTCTGGCGGTAGCCACCGCGGCCGTCGTCGCCGTGGCGATGGCAATGGCGGTGGCAACGGTGGCGCCAACGCCACCGCCCCCGCGCCTCGTCCCCCGCAGTACACCGCCCCTCCGCCATGGACTGCCGGTCACAACCCGTGGACCGGGGTTGTTCACGCATACTCCATGCCCGTGCCGCGCGCCCCCTACCCCGGCATCATGGGGCCGCGTCTAGCCACCCACCAGGCATTCTACGCGGCGCCCAGCCTGCCCTGGCCTACGCCCCCCCGGGCGCGACCCCGTGGGATCCCGCGCTTCTGACCGCCCTCCAGAGCGCCCCCTCCGCTGGGGCGTATGGTGGCGGTGGCGACTGGTTCATGGACACCGGCGCTTCCACGCATATGGCTGCGCACCCCGGTAACCTCTCATTTTCTACACCCGCTTCCACTTCCTCTCGCATCATCGTTGGCAACGGTCATGCTCTTCCTATTACTCACACTGGTTCCGTCTCTTTTCCTTCAATTTCCACTCCTCTCTCTCTCCATAACGTTCTTGTCCCTTCTTCTGACTTGATTAAAAATCTTGTTTCCATTAAGTCTTTCTGTCGTGATAACCCTGTGACTGTGGAATTTGACGCTTTTGGTTTCTTTGTCAAGGATGGTCGTACCCGGATGCTCCTCCACCGATGTGACAGCCCCGGCGATCTCTACCCCGTTGGCGCGGCCTCCACCACCACCGGCCGCCCACTCGCCCTCTCCGCCGGTGTCGACCTTTGGCACGCGCGTCTTGGCCATCCTAGCTTCGCCACTCTGCGTCAAATAATGCAAGGCTTCTCCTTTACTTGTAATAAAACGGATGCCCACTCTTGTGAAGCATGTCGTCTAGGCAAACATGTTCGCCTTCCATTTAGTTCCTCCTCCACAGTCGCGTCTTTTCCGTTTCAACTTATTCATAGTGATGTTTGGACCTTGCCGGTTCCGAGTAATTCTGGTTATAATTATTATCTTGTGATTC